>NC_056744.1:887395738-887518238 GCF_019279795.1 Protopterus annectens | reverse complement strand
TGAATAATAATTTAAGAGTTTCCAGTACTTTTAATCCACCCATACATGAAACTCTTTTAACATTCTAACATATATGTGAGATGGACATTAGAAATGTTTTAACTAAAAAAACATTTATATAATTTTAACATGTCAAAGGATGAACTTGATTTTCTTAAAATGTTAAAAGTATGTGGAGTAAGGATCATGAAGCCGGATAAAGGCGGTGGTCTGATTTTTATGGATGATGACGATTATACCAATAGACTGTTTAATGTACTTAAGTGTGATAGATATGACAAAGTTAGCATCAATGAAATGAATACTGCATATAAACATGTAAAAGATGTGTTAAATGACCTCATTAGAGAATAGCATAGATTTGAGTAAGTATTATTATTTAACTATGCCAACACCATTAACACCAGCATTGTTTGGTTCACCGAAAATTCATAAAAATTTGGCAAATCCACCTTTTAGGCCAATAGTAGAGGGCACGAAATCTATAACGTATGCTTGTGCAAAATTCATAGATAGCAAACTCAAACCCATTACTAGTAATGAACCACAAATATGTAAAGATTCGTGGGATTTTTTGCAGAACATTAATGGCCTGGAATTTTGTAGTGATTTTAATTTTCTCACTGTGGATATAATAGATTTATACACAGTTATTCCTAAAAAAACAGGTCTTGAATGGGTGAGGGAATTGCTTATTGAACATAAGGTGGAACGTAATGAAATTAATTTAATTAAAACTTTATTGGATGTTGTTCTGAGTAACAGTTTTATGTTGTTTGTAAGTAACTCTACCTGCAAAAAACAGGGGTGGCTATGGGGTTCTCCTGTGGGGGAGCCTTTGCCAACTGTGTAATGGCGTTTTGGGAAAGAAAATTTTTGTTTAATAATGGTATGTTAATGGAAAATGTGGCCTGGTACACTAGGTACCAGGATGATATGTTTTTTATATGGAAAGGCACAAAAGATTCTGCCACTGAATTTATATCTAGCATTTCTGAATATACACAGTTCTTAAGGTTTACATATCAATTTGATTGTGATACTATTAATTTTTTGGATGTGAGGCTTACCAAGGATAGAAATTTTAATAGGTATAAAGCTACCATATTTAGAAAGCCTACCTATTCTAATGTATTTTTACATTTTAGCAGCAGCCACCCCTACTTTCAAAAAAGAGTGGTGGTAAAAGGACAGTTAGGGCATCTAGGATGGTTTTCTCGGAGGATGATTTTCTACAGGAATGCAATAATCTGAAAGGAATGTTTGTCCAGAGAGGTTATCCCCTAATATTGTTTGAGCAGATTTGGGAGGAAGTAAAAATGAAAAGAGAAAATGCACACTTCCAACCCATTCTAAGTAAGAGAGGATGGCCTAATGGTTAAGGTGCTTGCCTTACAAACACAAGGTGCAGGGTTTGAGTCTCACAAGGGATAATTGGCTAGGCTTACAATGGCTTGCAAGGGCAGTTAGCCTAGTACTAAGCTATGAACCTATGAACCTAAAGGATTTTTAGAGCAAGGGGATACACTGAGGACAAATCAGGTAGTTAGGCCTACCCAACACAAAGTTAGAATTAGTTATATAACTACCTTCTCTATAGATTCAGATATCATCAGACAGATTTTTCATAAGAATTGGTCCTTGTTACAGGAAGATTCAAATATCCAGAAAAAAGTAGGTACTAGCCCATATGTAGTGTATAGGAGAGGCCTTAATTTGAAAGCTATGCTTGAATGTAAGAATACAACCAGGGCTACATATAATGGTGGGGATATGAAAAAATGTGGAAGATGTCAGCAGTGTCAATATATACATGTAGGGAGTAGATTTACCATAAAAGAAAAAGATTACAATATCCATGGTAAATTTTATTGTGACACAGCATGTGTGGTATATATTGCTATATGTCAGCTATGTCCTAGTTATTATGTTGGAAAGACAGGGCGAGCCTTAAAGCAAAGAGTGTATGAACACCAATATCACATTTGTACGGGTACCACTACAAATGTCCTAGCTAGACATATTCTGGAACATCCAGCACATACATTTAAATATGTTATTGCTGAACACATAGACAAGAATATTAGGGGTGGTCCTTGGCAGCTTACCCTAGAAGAAAAGAGAGCTTATATGGCAAATTAATACTAATGCCTGTATGTATCAAGGTCTAAATGAACATAGCTGTATTAAATGTATTTTAAAACTCAAAGCCTTGGACAGGTGAGCTCACATTAGATAAAGTGGTATTGATAGTTATTATTATGTATTGTTACCATTATGTATATCAAATTAAATTAAAATATGATGTAGATGTATAAATGAATTCATGCCTGTGGGATAAGGATACACACACACACACACACACACATATATATATATATATATATATATATATATATATATATATATATTTGAATATGTGTGTGTGTGTGTGTGTGCATATATATATATATATATATATATAATACTATGTATAGTCCATAAATAGTTGATCTTTAGTTGTGAAGCTAAAACAATGTAAATACATTTATAAAATTATAAATGTATTTATTTAATTAATTTCATCTAAAGAAAAATTGTGAAATATATAAAATGTATATATAATATATGTATATTTATTTTTTAACAATTTTAAAATATGAATGTTATTTTATAGTACTCTTGAAAATGTGGATTTAATATATTTCTAAAGTGTACATAGTTGAGTGGGTGTATATATGTGTATTTTACATGTATTTAAATGTATTTTAAATATAGTTTGATAGAGTATGCCTTTAAGTACTTGTTTTTGAATTAACCTTTTCTAAATTATAGTTTTAAGTTAAACTAATTAATTGTTTGATTAATGATATTATGATTATATATAAAGGGATGGGTTTTGGGAATGTAATTTGTCTGAAGAAGTGCAGGCATCAGACTTGCATGAAAGCGCTTACAGTAACAATAAAAGTGTAGAGGGAATTCTCACTACAAGCTGTCTTTTTTATGTTAAAAAGATGATATATGAATGCCATTTGGTCTTGATAAATGTGCAAAGGCAACCTTTAAAGCAGGAAAGCTGCAGCACCATGAAAACATCAGTTTGCAACAGGAATGTGATATAAAAGAACTTGAGCAAGAGTGAGTGTATAAATATTTGGGAACTGATGTATGAAATAATAAACCACGAACAAATGTGATTACAACTTAGTAAGGACTATTTTAGAAGACTTAAATTAATCCTGAAAACAACGTTGACATCTAGGAGCAAAATTCAGGCTATAAACCAATTTGCTCTTTCTGTCCTAACTTACTGTTTTGGAGTGACAGACTGGTCCTAAAATATGTTGTATAGATTAGACAGGAAAACAAGAAGGTTGCTTTATGCTCACCAAATGATTTATAAAAATCAGTGCATACCAAGATTATATATTCCCCATCCCGAATGAGGTATCGGCCTACTTGAAAATGATTACTTGTCTAGATCTGCAATTGTGGGGCTGCATACATACCTGTTGAACTCACAAGACCCAAATACAGTGAAAGGTTTGAAACAGGAGAATAAATCTAAGATGACTTCCCTTCTTAGTCTAGCAGAAGCATATCGGTTGTCAAGCAGGAATGGAAATCAAACCAGAAGTAAATAAAAATCAGGCAGCAACTGAATGTGCCAAAATATAAAAGAAAGAATAATAAGGTGAAGGATCAGATGATAAGGCAAGAAATGTAGAAAATGCATAAATATAGTTGCAAGTATAGAAAACTTCTGGAAGAACCTCATGTTGATCAGGATCAAAAGCAGGAATGGTTAGGGAGAGGCGAATTCAAACCAAAAGATGAAAGGTTAATATTGGCAGTCCAAGATAGTGGGCTATGTACATGTTGGTTTACAAATCCATTGAACATGTGCGAGAACCAGACAAATGTAGGTTTTGTAAAAAAGAATTGGAAACACTTGCACACCTTGTTGCTGGTTGTGATATACTAATGGCAGAAGGAGTGCATACTGAAAAGCATAATTATGTGGCAAGACTGTTGCACTGGGGATTGTGCAAACATTATAATATTAAGTAGCTGATAAACACTGGAAACATGAGCCACAAAGCATCATAAAAATGATGAAGTCTACATCACATGGAATCATCCATTACCAACAATTCAAAAGACAGATGCAAGAAAACCAGATATAGTGGTCCATGAAAAGAAGAAAGTAGCATTGATCACTGAAATCGCTACACCCATCGACTACAGTGTCTTGCATAGAGAGAGAGAGAGACACAAAGTCATAAAATATCAGGATTTGCAGGCAGAAATGAGAGCAATGTGGAATAAAGTTACTCAGACAGTACCAATAGTAGTAGGAGCCAGGGGGTCTAAAGAATCTGCAACTGTATTTAGATATGTTACCAATTCATGTAACTCTTTACGAATCACAGAAGGCATCATTACTAGGCACATTGCAGTGCTGAGAAGAGCACTTCCGGCTGACATCAAAGATTTAAAGAATACTAATTTCATGAACTTTAATCATACTTTGACTTAGGAATGGGGTCCATTCCCATCATGGTATTAGAAACCCAAAAGATGTGGAGAAATTAAAAAAGAGGACATGTTTGACCCTGGTTCATGATGGTGGAAGAAGTGCACCACAGAAAGTCAGAGACCAGCAGTGGAGATGATGGACAGCAAATGGCCAGCTACAAGATCTCCCATCAGTTGCTGAGGCATTAACTTTGTGTATGGTGACTGCAAGGACTCAATTTTAGTAATTTTTTTAAGGTATAGTGGGGATGAATCAGAAGGACCAGAGTGAGCATCCATGCTGTGACCAAACAAGAAGCCTAATTGCCAGTAAGCAGTAGTGGAAAGAATCAGGCAGAATGTAAGTTGTCAAAGAGTTCTGAAACAAGCTACACATGTACACTTACACCTCCTAAAACAGTCCCAAAACGAAGGCAGATGCACAAGGGGTATATAAAATTCCTGACTGAACAATACCTCTTTCCCCTGCAATGTCACAACCGAAAACAACTGCTCAGGTAAGTACACAAGCACTACAAACAATGCAGTTTTAACATTCCATTTAAGTAAAACACTAACACCTAAACTCGAAAGTTGCAAAAGCAGTATGTGTACACAACACAAAATGTTCCCAAGAAATAAACCTCTAAAGCTAGTAAGGTAGCTCCTGAGAAAAAAAGTTATGCACCTACCATAACGTTCCATGTTAGTTGTCTTCTCTCGCCTTCATTCTTGCTGGTTGGGTTTGGAGCTGATCCTCGGCTTCGACTCAGCCATCTTCTAAAGCTCGAGAGCTGTTTACCCCGTATCCCATGATGCCTGGCGGTAGATACCCAGATCTCGTTTGGTAAATCTAACTGCAGACATAAAAAGGAAGGAATCCTATCCTATTATGCATGAACCCTACCATAGAGATTACTAGGCAGAGAGGAATAACCAGAGAAGACTCAGCCAGTGAACCCTACCATAGAGACTACTAGGCAGAGAGGAATAGCCAGAGAAGACTCAGCCAGTGAAAAACCATCAGGAACTCTTCTCGGTCTACTAGAAAGAAGGCGAGAGAAGACAACTAACATGGAACATTATGGTAGGTAAATAACTTCTTTATGTTCAGTTGTCTATCTCGCCTTCATTCTTATTGGTTGGGACAGCGTCCTTAGCACCTAAAATCCTGGGTGGCTCATTGGAACAAACTCTTCAGAACAGTGGAACTAAAATCAGCTCTGCTCCTGGAAACCCTGTCCAACTTATAATGCGAAATGAAAGTATGTGGGTTGGCCCACGTAGCTGCAGCACAAATAGATCCCATGGACAACCTAGCCTGAAAAGCCACAGAAGTGGCTAAAGCTCTGGTAGAGTGACCTTTTGGTTTAACAGGCAATACCTTATTCCTCAGTTGATAGATAAATGTGATGGTAGAAGTCAGCCACCTGGATAAGGTTACTTTTGAGACTGGTAGACCTTGTTTACCCTCAGCATAAGAAAGGAAAAGCTGGTCCGATTTTCTGATGTCCTTAGTCCTATGCAAATAAAAGCGTAGTTGCCTGTGAACATCTAACTGATAAAACTTATATTCCATCCTGTTGGAGTGGTTGGGAAAAAACACAGGAAGGTCAATGGATTGATTCAAGTTATTCTCAGAAGGGACCTCAGGAAGGAAGGAAGGATTAGTCCTGAGAGCAACCCTGTCATTGTGGAACACTAGGTATGGAGGACGGATACAAAGGGCCTGACGTTCCGAAACTCTTCTGGCTGAAGTATTCGCTACCAGAAAGAAGGTTTTCCAAGATAAAAACTTCAAAGAACAAGAAGCTGCAGGTTCAAAGGGGGGGGCAAAATTAGAGAAGCAAGAATCAAATTCAGATCCCACGGAGGTGGAGGATCTCTCACTGGGGGCCTGAAAGGCTTTACATAGCTTATGAGACATGATATTACTTTCTGACAGGCCAATGTGAAAATTTGAAATTGCAACTAATTGAACTCTAATTGTAGCGGAAGCAGACCCAGCATGAAAGAGTTCTGCAAGAAATTCCAATATGTGGTGTACAAGGGCTGAAAAGGGGTCTAGACCTCTTAGCCTCTGCCCAGGAAGAAAAACGTTTCCACTTACTAGTGTAAGTTTTTCTAGTCGTAGACTTGTGTGATGATAAAATGATTTCACGCACAGAGTGGGAGATGTCAGGGAGCCTGGCTAAGGTTGGAAGTGGAGCAACCAAGCAGTGAGCTGGAGAAATTGCAGGGAATTGTGCAGCCCGCCCGATTGGTGGATTAGAAGGTCTGGAACTGGGTCCAGAGTCCAAGGCTGCTCGAGAAGATGATGATGCAGGAACGGGAACCATATTTGTCGAGGCCAGTAAGGAGCAATGAGGATCATTTTGCAGCCCAATACTGTAGCTTTCTGTATTAGCTTTGGGATTAGGGGAAAGGGAGGGAATGCATACAGAAGTCCCTGAGGCCAATCATGGACTAGAGCATCTCTGGGGAAATGTCCCAGAAGTGGAAGGAGAGAGAAAAAATTGCTGCACTTGCTGTTGAAGGGGGTGGCAAAAAGGCCACAGCAAGGTTGGCCCCATTTGCGGAAGATTTGGTCTGCCACTAACTGATTCAGAGACCACTCGTGAGGCATGAGAATTGCTCTGCTCAGCCTGTCCGCTATGACGTTGGATCTCCCAGGGATGTGCGCTGTGGTCAGAAACTGTTGGGAATAGTTCACCCACTGCTAGAGTCTGAGTTCTTCTCGACATAGGAGGTAGGACCTGGTTCCGCCCTGCTTGTTGATGTGCTACACTACTGACATATTGTCCGTCTGAATTGCAATGGTCCCAGTAGGAAGAGAGTCCTGAAGAGCTTGCAACGCTAAAAGCATGGCCCTCATCTCCAAGACGTTTATGTGCAGATGGTACTCTTGAAGTTGCCAGGTGCCTTGGACTGTTCTGCCCTGATAATGCCCCCCCACCCGATCAGGGAGGCATCCGTGGTCACCGTAGCAACTGGAGGGGGGAGTACAAATGGTCTGCCCTGAGGTACTGATGTGGAGACCATCCACCACGCAAGGTGCTTTTTGCATGCTTCTGTGATCATGATCATGTGAGACATGGGAAGCTGCTGAAAGGACCACTGGGTGAAAAGAAGCCACTGTAGAATCCTCATGTGAAAATGAGCTAGAGGAATGAGTATGATCACTGCTGCCATGAGACCCAGAGTTTGGAGGACAAACCTGGCTTGAATTCTCTTGCATCTTAATAAGACCTGCACGTGTTGTCGAATGACTAACTGGTGGAAGGCTGGCTGACATGTCTTTTGTATTTAAGTTTGCGCCTATAAAGGTGATAGACTGACAAGGCGACAATGCAGATTTTTCGAAATTTATTGTGATACCTAGTCTGGAGCAAGTCTGGATAGTGTAGCCTCTGGCTCACAGAAGGTGATGCCTGGTGGTAGCAGTGAGGAGCCAGTCGTCTAGATATGGAAACACCTGGAATCCTTGCCATCTCAGGTGAGCAGTAACTACTGCCATACATTTGGTGAACACCCTGGGGGCTGTGGTGAGACCAAAGGGCAGAGCTCTGAACTGATAATGGCTGGCTCCCAGCCAGAAGCGAATGCATCTACTGGAGTGTCTGTCCATTTTGATATGGTAGTACACATCCTGAAGATCTATGGAGCACATCCAATTGTCCTGACCCAGAAAAGGTAAAATGGACTGTAGCGTGACCATCCGAAACTTCGTTCTTTGTACAGACCTGTTTAGTCTGCTGAGATCCATAATGGGTCTCCAGTCCCCTGTCTTTTTTGGTACCAAAAAGAACCTTGAGTAAATTCCGGATCCTTGTTGGTCTGCTGGGACCTGCTGGATGGCCCTTTTTCTTAGCAGTTTTGAAACTTCTTGAACTGCTTGATCCCTTAGAATGGGTGGGACATCTGGAAGGGACTTGCTTAACAATAAGGGAGTGCGAACAAAGGGGATTCTGTAGCCTCCGGATATAACAGACTGTACCCATTTGTCTTGTGTTATGTCTTGCCAGGCTCTTGGGTACAGTGATAATCTTTCCCCAACTGCCTGCAGAGGTGGGCAGCCAGGCAACCCTTCATGAATGCTGGAAGGGCTTGTCAGAGAAGGATTCTCTGCTGCCCTGGTTTTGCGGACCCCCTCTGCCACGAGGGTGGCATCTGTTAAATGTTCCCTCCTCTGCCCCTGGATGGGAACTCACCACGTGTGTCCGGCAAGGCTCCCTGGGATTTCTGGAACCACATCTTTCCACTCTTCTGACCCTTGGTTTATGGTCTGGAAGGAGTGGAAAAATGGACTCCCACAGCAGAGAGAGTCTTGCCTTCCTGCTCACACCTGGTAAGGGTGTCCTTCACCTGTGATCCAGAAAGAGAGGAACCATCAAAAGGGGTGTTAGTGAAAGATGCTCTGAAAGGTTCTGCAAAGTTACAAAGCTGCATCCAAGCATGCCTCCTTAGAGCAACGCCTGTGCCTGCAGCTCTACTCGCACCATCGGCTGCATAAGAAATGAGCCTCATGGAGGAGTTCACCACTGAATTAAGAGTCACCAGCTGGGAGGCTGCCTTAGCCCGTGCCCCCTCAGCTGATGGATCTTGGAGGGTATCTCCAAGCTCTTTAAGGAGATCCCTTTGAAGATGAGTAAAGTGGCACAAATAATTCAGAGACTTCATGGAAAAAGTCGCTGAAGAGAACATCCGCTTCCCATATCTGTCCATCGTCCTGGACTCCTTGTTAGGGGGGTGGACAGATAAAGAAGTTTCAGCCAACTCCTTCTTTGTGGCCACCGCCACCACCATGGCATCACCGGGAACACCCTTGGTCAAAAACTGTTTATCCTGCGGTGCAGTTATGAATTTTGCAGGTCTTCTGGGGGTCGGGTTCCACTGTGTCTGGAGCTGACCATGCCTTCTGAGCCACCACAGACATCAGTGGGTCGAAAGGCGGAGACAGGAGGTGGAAGGTCAGGATCCAAATGCATCCAGGAATACTGACTCATCCTCAGAAGGGCTAAGGGTAGTCCAGTTCCCCCTCTGCCTAAGCATCTCAAGGAGGTCTGAGAATGAGACATCTTCAGAGGGGGATCTTGGGGACCCTTCCGAATCCTCTAAGTTGGTATCTGATGTGACAGACTTAGGGGAGTCAGCATGCTTCCTCTTGCATTTCCTCTTGTGAGGTGGCTCCTCTGAATGATCAGGGGAGGCCTCAGAAGAGGAAGATACACCCAAAGGAGTGTCCTGGAGCGTTGGTTCCCCACGCTTGGGGTCTGGAGGAGGGGCAGAGGCAGGCGCAGGCACCATGGAAGGAGGAGCTGAAGGGGATGATCGTGGGGCTGACTTAGGGGCCAGCACACTCCTCATGACCTCGAAGGTGTCCCTGCACAGATGCTGAGAAGGCTCCGATTCTGAAGAGATCGGAATCCCTCTCCGCACAGAGTGGGACAGCTCTGAAGCCGATGTAGAAGCCAAGCTCACCTGCGCCGAAGCTCCAAGGGGGATAACAGGGTCAGACAAGAGTCCGATGCCATTTGCCCCCTCGGAGCCGATGAGGGAGTCTCGATGCCCAGATCCCTCCAAGGACAGTACCAAGGAAGTGATCGGAGCTGATGACGGAACTGAAGGGGAAGGTATCAGTGCCGATGGTTCCACGACTTGCACCCCAACGAACTCCGGCTCCGAACTCAAGGGAGGAATCGGAGGAGGAATAACTGCGGACAAGGACGGAGCTGACCCCTGATGAGGGGGACTGGACAACATTTTTGCCAGGGCCTGCAATTTCAAAAGCCTGCTGACCACTCTCTCCACGTCATGGTCTGAATGTCTTGATGACCGAGAAGAGTGGGAGGACTGATGACTGTGCTCCGATTGGAGCAGAGGAGACCATGGAGCCGAGCGTATTGACTCCAGGGAGGGAGGCCTAGATCTCTTTCGACTCCCCGATGGCTCCGAAGTGCGTATCGGAACCGACTGAGAGGCAAGCACATCGGTTCCGGCTGGAACCGAGGCAGAAGTAGCAGCTTCACCCAACGACGGCTCCGAACTGGGAGTTGAAGATTTAGGTGGCTTGGAGGACTTCACAGGCTGAGCCTTAGCTGGTGACTCCTTGGGCTTAAGTAAACCCCGTAGGATTAACTTATTCCTATGCTCCTGCAGGACTCTTGGGCTGAAAGAATGGCAAACCAAACAAGAGTCCTGCAGGTGCATGGTGCCCAGATAGACACAAGAAGTGTGACCATCTGTCAGAGACATCTTCTGACAGCATGAGTCACACTTCTTGAATCCGGACACCTTGGTATCCTTGGACATACCTAAAGGAAAAAACACCAAACATAATACACAACAATAACAATTTCGGGATATAATAACCATCACACACACACACACACACACACACACAAAGTTACCACACCCAAAAAACAGCCAAGAATAAACACAACATTCTATCAACAACAAATAGACTAAACTAGGTAAAACTAACTAACTATATATTTTTTTAAAGGGTTAGCCTCTAACTTAAATGGCTATTTCAGAAGAGAGTGGGGTGGGGGAGGGGAAAACTCTCTAACTAAATGAGTTTTCTGAAGGGAAGGGGAACTCAGTAAGAAAAAAACAAAGATACTCCTAGAAAGATAGTATACTATAAATTACAAATGATCAAAAAACAGATAAACAATGAAAAATATACGACCTGAGCCAGTAAGACAACCTCGCAGCAGAAGCGGCAAACGAGATCTGGGTATCTAGCACCAGGCATCATGGGATATGGGGAGGCCTCGAGCCAATAAACAGCTCTTGAGCTTTAGAAGATGGCCGAGTCGGAGCCGAGGATCGGCTCCGAACCCAACCAGCAAGAATGAAGGCGAGATAGACAACTTAACATCTACTGATATTTAAACAAATACCTGGCTTCTTAAAGAAAAAAATCCCACTTTTAGTCAAAAATTAAAAAAATATATGCTTTAGTCTTAAAAATGGCAATGAATTTTGCATGGAGCTATTTCCCAAAGGAGATCTAACTGCCATTAATGAAGCTGCGTATTGATTGCTGCTACTGAGAAGCTCCTTTGTTGCTTTCTTTGAGGTGGCAAGAAAGTAGTGAAGCCACTTTCTTCTGACTGTTTATCGGATTGGTGCTTGCCAATCAGCAGCCAGACAGTAGGTGTGGGACAGTGCCAGAGAATCTTAAGCAGGCAGTTTTTTTCCTAGGCAGGAAACAACTCAAATATCCAAAGTCTGCTGCAGCAGTGGGAATGGTGACATCTAGAGATACTATGTAGTTAAGTTATGAGACTGACAAGGTCTGGACAAGGCTAGCTAGCTAGGAGAGAAAAGATCTGGTTTCAAATCCAGGAGCCAGGGAAACCCTTTATTAGATGCTTCAGTAGGGGAAACCATACTTGCCTGGGTCACAGGGGAGAAATAACAATTACAGTGGATCTGCAGGGTACTACTTCCTGAAGAAATTTGGGAATGAGGGAAACATTTGAGGAAGCATATAATAAACTGGGGACCACTGACTAGAGTGCCTCTTGGGGTGCACACTTCCGGTGTTAATAAGGCAAAAAAAGCTCCTGATTTCATTTTAGCTGGAAAAGCAAAGAGGTCACAGCAGGTGGTGCCTCAGCAGTGGAATATCTGATGAGCCACTGTTGGATTTACAGACCACTCATAAGCTTCAAAATAAATCTGCTGAGCCTGTCCCCTAGTCAGTTGGTTTTCCCCAAAATGTGTGTTACTACCAGAAAGCAATGAGACTCCAATGCCCCTTACCAAACCCTCATTGCCACTTTGCAAAGTGGCTAGGATATGGTTCCTCCCGCTTGTTGATATATCAGACTACTGACATAAGGTCTTTTAGAATCACTATTACTCCCTTGGGGAATGAGGTCTCAAAATTCTTGTGGCACTAGGAGGATTGCTCTCATCTCCAGGATATTGGTGTCAAGACTGGCTTCTGTCAGATTCAATACACCTTGGATCATCTTCCCATTAAACTTCCCCCACCCCAGACAGAAGACATCTGTGGTGACTACAGCTTCTGGGGGCAAAGAAAGTTTGATGACATCAGACACCAGTCTAGATGATTTTTGCATGTTAAAGAGTCATGCGAATTGGGAAAGACAGGTCATCTGACAGTGGGAACACTGGGTGGAAGAGCTGTAAAAGTAATATCTGCCTTTTAGTAAGGTCTCAAAGGTCACTGCAAAAAGCAGCTAATCATCCATATATGGAAAAAAACACAGCCACTAGGCCACATGTGGGCTATGACTATGGCAGTGCACTTGGTGAATACTGGGAAGTAGTGAGACTGAAAGGCAGGGCTCTGAAGTGATTATGACTCTCCCAACCAGAAGCAAAGATACCTCCTGGGCTGCTTAGCAAAGTTTGTGTGGAGATAAGCACCCCAGAGGTCTGTTGAGTATATGCAATCACCATCTTACAGACAAGTTAGAATTGTTTGCACCTTGACCATTCTTAAAGGGGTCTTCCTGATACATTGGTTTAGGCTACTGAAGTCTCAAATTGAGCTGAGGTCCATGTTCTCTTTGGGAACTAAAAAGAATCTTGAATAGATTCATGACCCTTTCTGGTCTGTTGGGAACTCCAGGATAGCTTTGTTTTGAACAGAAGTGATTTTCACCTTGCCACTATGTATTGGCAGGACAGAACATCTGGAAAGAGTACCCTTTAAGGAGGAGGGGGAAACAAAAATGGAATGCAACAACCTCTGGATATTATTCCTCTTATCCATTTGTCTTGCATGATGGTCAGCCACGCATATGAGTAAAGAGACACATGCCCCAATAATTGCATCCAGGGCTGCTGATTCTACCTTCTCAAGAAGAGACAATGAAAGCCCTTATTCTGCAGACTTCCCTGACCGCTAGGTCTGTGTCCATTAGAGAAACTACCTCTGCAATATCTATTCCTACCTGAAGTATGATCAAAGGCCTGAAAATTAGGGTTTTCTAAACCACAAACATTTTTGAGGCTGTTAAAAGGCCTTTGAGGGCTCCCAAAATCCCATGGTAAAATCTCACTTTCTTTAATCTTTCACCACTGAATCAACTAGGGTGGCACTGTTCTAAGAAGCATTGGTGAAAGATGCTTTGAAGTTATCTGCAAAATAACAAGTGGAGGCAGCATGCTGGGGTATAATAAGGCCAGTGTCTGCTGCTTGAACTTCTCCATTAGCTGCATTATGAAGAAGTTGCATGGAGAGGCTGGTGCTATTCAGCACTGTCCCAAGAGTAGCCTGTAATTTTCTTGGAATCCTGTTTTGGAAGCTTCTTCAAAGTATCTATAGCCTGGTTTACCAAGTCCCTTATGAAAGGTTCATGTGTGTTATGCAATTTAACACCCTCAGGCAAACATGACTGACACATATGCTCATGTCCCCATTCTGTGTATCATTCTGGACTTTCTGTTAGGAGGATGACTAGAGGAGGACTCTTCAGAGAGTCCCTTCTTGGTGGCAAGCTGCAGTGATCATGGAGATGACTGCAGGACTGCCTCAGAACTGCCTATCCACAAGAAAATGTAAAATTTTGCCTGATTTACAAGGTATTGCTTCCACCACATTATGTTCTTGTTATACCTTCCTAACAAAGAGGTTCATAACTGTTCACTGGAGGGATCACTCAAGAAGTAGATGAAGGAAACCCATATACCTCAAAGATCACTTTCTCATCCTGAGAGGGTGGTAAAGTGGGCAAAGATCCCCTATGTCTGATTAATTCAGGGATTTCACTGAAAGTGGCATATTCAGGAGGGGATTGTGGTATACCCTTGCAATCATCCAAGTTAATGACTGATGTGGGGGATTCCATGGGGAAGTCCATTTGTCTCTTTTTGTACATCCTCATCCTGGTGATCTCTCTGTTTGATTTGAATCTCTGGAAGGTACATCAGCTATATGGTTGTGTGTCTGAAAACATTTGATCTGACTAGTCCTGAGAATCATGAAATGAGGGCTTATAAATAAATGGGTAGGCATTAGAAGAAGGAACCAGTGCTGATGGAATCAGTGAAGAAGCTGTTATCCTTACCAAGGCTTTGAAAGCAGATCCAGAATCTGTTAGACCCTGGGAATCTAACTCAGGAGCAGAGTGTATCCCTGCTGAAGCAGGAATTGCTGGGGCCAAAAGTCAATTCTCCCAGAACCAAGGAACCAGATAGGTCTGAGCTGGAGACAGTAACCAGCATCTTGATAGCAGAGGAATCAAATGCCAACAAATGCTGATACAGTAGCACCAGAACTCAATTGACCCATGGGTCTTGGACTCAAGTGAGCTGGAAGGTTAGGCATCAGTGCCAGATACACTGGCATCTGTGGCAATGTCACAGGATTTGTGTGGCAAGACAGCTCCAATATCACTAGTTTAGAGACAGGTACAAGGGATGGAACAAATAACGGTGCAGGTGATCAAATGTGATCTGAACACGAAGGAGAGGGAGAACTGAATCATGTCTAGAGCCATTTCATGTATTGAGAAAGGCCTTCATAATGGGTACCCAACCTGCTCCAAAAGAGCTGACAGGCCATTGAAAGAGACCTTAAAGGTAGAAGTCTAGACAGTTCCCTCTCAGATGAATGTCTGCTTGGAGATGGAGGAAGGGACTTGTTTCAGACAATAATAATCTATGGAGATATTACAGCTGAAGTAGAGGTAGATGGCAAAAAGGAGTCCTTTCCTAGCTTCTGAGGACTTTAGGATCTGAGGAAGAAGTCGAATCCTGAGAATCATGTGGATCTTTGGGGGGGGGGGGCAATTTGCATTCACACTTGACACACTTCTTAAAACTTTTGTCTGCACCTTTTTCCACAATATTCCAAACACATACACACATCACCCAAAAGGAATCAAAACCTATAGCCGACTTAGGACTATACCAGAGATTAAAAAATAGGCACCTGCCTAAACATTTAGAGGAGATGAAGCTTAAAAGGAATTCAGAGTTTCAACAAAATTTATAAGGGCCAGGAAGACACACACAATACTCCAAACAGATATGTTAGAAAAAATGTATTTGTCATGATTATTCTTCACAAAATGCATATTAACTTACAGTTTATTCACAAATGAATTGTTTCATATTTATGTTAAAAATGATATGTAGTATAGATATATAGTTATGCAAACCACAGATACTTATTGTAGTTCTAAGTGTTTTACAACTGCATTCTAATATGAAGCTGCAAAGTGTATTAACTGATGACTGAAGGTAAAGAAAGTACTGAAGAGGTTAAGGGATGTACTATGGTCTACCTGGAATGCCCAGTAAGGGAGGAAAGTAACACAATGTGAAAGAAATTTTGTTTTATGTGAGCTCTGGCCTTCCCAGGCTGGAATGGATAGTTACAAGGAATGCTGAGGAGACAGAATGTTACTGGTACTGACATTTACAAGGTCAAAAAAACAAGAGTGTTTGCCAGGCCAGGTGGCTTGTGTTTTTCTAAGACATCATTGTTACTAAAAACATGATTAAGTGTTCACATGCAGCAATAAGTGACAAGCACGAGGGTCTGCAGAGACCCTATTTCTGAACGTCAGAATTCTGCATGCAAGTTACTGATAAGAAATGAAATAAAAACTGTGTATTTTTGCTGCTTGGTGAGACTGATTTGGAAACTTTGTGAAGGCAGTCTCCCAACGCTGACATCTGGTGGATTTAAATAAAAGAGGAAATGTTTTCACATCCTGAAGAGTTATTCTTGATTCAAGACTAAAAGGTAATTAATGTTATGTATATTTTAAACTGCACATTTTGGTGCCATAACTTGGTTCTAAACTTTGGTATTGCTGCAGAACAGTTTGGAATGAATTATAAGGGCCCAGCACAGACAGTTCTGTGAAATCCACATTGTTCTGTATGGAATAGTCAGAGATTCTGATGCTTAGCTATTCAGGGTCTGCAAACATATTAGGCTAGAGATGGGAAAATGGCTTTGAGAAAAATGTTTTTCATTTCTTTTTTCTCTTTCTTTCCTCTCTCTTTTAGAGAACTTCAGTTAAAAGTAATGGTGGAAATGTGTTTATTGTGTTGTTAAAAGACTGAATTTGCTTATTAGGTATATGATGTGTATTGTTTTGTTGAATGATTGACTTTGCTTTTAAGCACATAATGTGTACTGTTTTGTTGAAGGACTGACTTTGCTTAAGTATATGAGGATACTGTTTGTTGAATGAATGAGTTGCTTGTTAGGTGTGTGGTGTCTGCTGCCTTGTGGAATGCCAGAAATCTGCTTATCAGATGTATGTAAGGTAAGAATGGGTGGTTCCCACAAGAAATAAGAAAAAGTTTATTGATCTGTATGAGCATATAAAAAAATTTGAAAATTAACAGAAGGAGGTGCCTTGTATCAAGTGCGGTAACTTCAAGATTATAGTGGGAGGATCTCACAGAAACTAAGGGCAAGTTTATTAATGTATATGTGAATATATACAAAAAAAAAAGTGAGAATGTAATACAAGGAGGTACCTTGTCGCCAGGGCAGTGCCCTCAGGATAAAAAGAAGGTAAAAGCCATGACTGTTTGCTTTGTGCTGATTTAATGTACCACTGATGTCTTTGTTGTGTAATGTATGACTGAATAGAGACAGAGAAAGAGAAAATTTACAAGTACAGCTAATTCAAATTTATGAGCCTACAGCATGTTCATAGGTTCAAAGATTCACAGATTAGTATTAGGCTAACTGCCCTTGCGAGCCATTTAAGCCTAGCCAATTATCCCCTGTGAGATTCAAACCCTGTATCCTGTGTTTGTAAGGCAAACACCTTAACCATTAGGCCACCCTCCCAACCCTATGTTGGGATGTAGGTGTGTGTGCAGAGTTAATTCAAGTACATGAGTCTACAGCATGTTGGGACATAGGTGTGTGTGCAGAGTTCATTCAAATACATAAGCCTACAGCATGTTGGGATGTAATTGTGTGTGCAGAGTTAATTCAAATTCAGCAACCTACAACATGTTGGGACATAGGTGTATGTGCAGAGTTCATTCAAATTCTTGAGCTCATAACATGTTGGGACATAGGTGTATGTGACAACAAAAATTCCTACTATCTCCCTCCCTGAATGGTGTGTGGATTTATATAGACATTTTCTTTCCTCTGAATTGCTAGGATCCAGCATCTATAAGGTAAGTCTTAACAAAAAAAAAGGGGGGGACAAAGATAAGTAAGCATGATCAAATACCTGAAAAGGAACACCCACATATTTTATGCATCATAATTATGGTAAAGAAAGTTGTATTTGCATGAGTGGTTTCAGCTTACTAAGAATTGTTCTGGTGGGGTACTTCCATTAAATGGAACTTATGCTAGGGATAAATTAATGAAATTGAAAGGTATTTAAAAAAATAAAAACAAATTAAGTGGGGAACAAATGGTAGTATTTTATTCTTGGTACACTGAAGTGTTTAAAAGGGAAAAGGAGTCAGCATTAAGGGGGTTATAGGATGCTAAAAAAATGTTCCAACAGGTAAAAGAGGTTAAGAAGTCAATATAGAGCAGTAAGGGATCCCTTTAGCCTCTTTTGGCAGGTTTGGAAAAAAAACTAAAGATGGCCAAAAAGCAGAGACTTCTAAAGAGGATGTTAATCTTCCAGTAGCTACTGCACCCCCATATGTATTGGTATGGGTGGCTCCTGTACAGAATTCTGCTGTTCTCAGACTTCTGCATTTTGAACACAAAGTCAGCGTGCTACTGTTACGTCAACTTAGTTCCCCCGCTCAACCCTCATCTTCAGAAAAGGCTTCTGCAGTCAAAAGTTTTTTTTCTTCTTCCTATCATTCTCAACAAGCTTCTACTTTTCCAGCAGGAACAGTAGTATTTGACACCCCTGTGGCTCATCACAAGTGCTCACATGATAGGATAGGTCAAGAGACTATTGTCTCTTGAAAGGATCTTTTGGCACTTTAAAAAAATGGGGGAGGGGTTAAAGCTGTTTGCATAATATGTCTAAATGTTTTCTAACTAAAACAAAATCCATTAAGGTTTAAGGAGAAAAAACTACAATAAAATGTTACAACCCTACTTTGACAGATTTAAACCAGCTGCTTTGGGTAGTTACTTAAAATAAACTAAGAAAGCAATGACATATTTTACTTTCACAGGAAATGCAGTAATAGATAAAAGGACAGCATTGTTAAATTACAAAAGTGTCAGGCATGTAAGCAAAATAAAGGTAATGCCCTTGTAGACTGAGTCATCTTAAAGCAGTGTTTTCTTGATATTCAGAAATACCAGACCCACACAAACAAGCTAAACCAGCTATTGCAGCTGCTTTTGTGTAGGGTTTGCAACACCTGCACAAAAAAAAAAAAAAAACAAATAAAGCAAGTACTTATAGGCTAGCAGAAAAAGGACTTAAAGTCCTTATTAAGTGCTGCAAATCACCGTACTGACTTTGGCAGGGTAATAAAACAAAAATATATATTGACCCTTTGCTGCCAATAGATCAAAAGGGGCTCTACGTTAAAGTAGAAATAAATGCAAAGGAAATTACATTCCTAATGGACACTGGAAACACTAGGTCTGTATTAAAAGTTATTTCAGATAGTCAAATACCAGTATCAAAACAAAGTGAAGGCAGTTGGTGTAACAAATGCTACTGTTATGTATCCTGTTTCAGAAGCTATAACCATTTATTTAGGACTGACTGAAGAAATGCATCCTTTTCTTTTAAGTACTACTGCATCAGTAAATCTTCTAGGGAGAGATCTGTTGTGCAAGCTGGGTTGTACCATTTCTATACACAAGAAGGGGTGTATCTAGATTTTCCAACAAAATCAGAGGGGGAAGTATTAGCAGTCTTACAACCTCTCAAAGGTGTACATATGACTGATAAACTGCTATAGCCGTTACTTGCTAACTTATGGGTTAAACATGCTAATGAATTAGATATATTAAAATCTGCAAAACCGGAAAAAATAAACCCCTCCCTAAAGTTCCACAGTATCCACTGAAATCAGAAGCACAGAAAAAAAAATCAAATTTGTAATTTAGTCCTTGATACAACCAGAAATAATAGTGCCAGATAAAAGCCTTTCTAATACTCCTATTTTCCCTGTGAAAAAATACTTGTAGGTTTGCACAGAATTCGAGGGCTGTAAACAATGCAGTATTATTAACTTTTCCCGTGGTTCCAAATCCAGCAATGATACTTAGTTTCATACCACCTACAGCAAAATATTTTTCTGTAGTAGATCTCTGTTCAAAAAAAAAAAAAAAAGATTTCAAGAATGTGACATTTCCAGGTGGGTCTGTGTTAGTGCAATATGTAAATAATTTACTAATAGCATCTGATTCTTTTCAGCAGTGTTAGCAGGTTACCCTACATTTTTAACTATCCTTGCAGAAAAAGGACACAGAGTGCCACAAGAAAAATTACAACTATGGTTAACTCAGGTACATTATCTTGGTCATTCAATATCTCAGGGTAGGATCTTACAGTGGCTGTCCCTCATTTTGTACCATCCTTCTTACTTAAAATAAAACTCAACCCCTCTTGACGGCATGTTTAACTAAATATGAATGTGCACTTCTTTCTGATCCATCTGTTTCTCTAATATCCTGTTCTGTTCTAAATCCTCCATCTTTGTTATCTACTGCTGAGGATGGTAAAGAGCATGATTGGGTGTGTGTGACTAATTATCTGCTTTCTCCTAGGAAGGACTTAAAGAATACTCTATTTGTGGATGGTGCCTGTAAAAGAGATCAAAATGAAGATTTGGTCGCAAAAATTTGGCAGATTAAGCTGCTAAAAGATTTTGTGTAAAATTACATGTGATTTTACTGCAATAATTTAACAGTATCAGTTTTTCAACCTGAATCATCACAGAGAGAAGTTTAGAGGTGGCACAAGGATGCAGCAAATCTGTCAATGGCTTATGGCAACATCCAGACAACTGACTGGTGGTGCCTGCCTCCTTGCTACCTTACCTGGTAAGGGCATATTGTTTATCAGCCCATGCAGATAGACAGCTTTATCTAATCAAATTACCGAAAGTTGGTATGTCAGTCATGTCTCCTCTTTGATACTTCAGTATGTTAGTTGTTGTTCGTCTTTTCCCGGTTGGGGTCGCCACAGTAGAACTCCGGTCCGCTAATGATTGGCAGTAGATTTTCATGAACGCCGAGGTGCCAGCTCGATGTCCAACTTTCAACGATGGCACGCCCATTTACGCATGTCTTTGGAATGCCCATCCAACTGCGGTGAGGACATGCATACTCCAAACAGAAGGCACTCCAGCCGAGAATCGAACGGGAGAACCTCTTGCTGTGAGGCAACAACGCTACTGCTGCACCACCTGTTAGTAATTGTAAAATATACTTAGAGCATAATATTAGCAAAAATGCAAATATTAAGGCTGCATGCTTACCACCACCTTGGGGACATTTTGTAAATGTACAGCTGGACTTTGAGGGATTCACATCCAGATCAGGAGAGGTCATTGTACCCCTGTACTCTTCACTTATCAGACCAATGATTGAGTACAACGCCCCATTCGGAATGTACCTTACCCGACACCTGCAGCAGTTGGAAAGACCCCAAAAGTTCCTCACCAAAAGGATAAAGGGGCTCAAACATATGTCATACGATGCCCGACTGAAGAAACTGCAGCTCTATTCAGTCGCATACTGTCTGCTCAGAGGTGATCTGTGCCTGACATACAAGGCCATGTCCAACCCGGAATTAATGGACATGCTCCACCTCAAAAAATCCAAATCCACCAGAGCCATGAGAGCAAGAGACTTAAACCTCAACACGGATATAAATAGGACGTGCTGGAGGGACAGATTCATCACCCAGAGACTCCCTACACTATGGAACAGAATCCCAGTCCATGTGAGGCAGAGCCCCTCACTGACTCTGTTCAAGAGAAATCTTGATGAGTGGATGGGAGATCGTAGGTTTACCCCAGGAATCATCTCTGTGTCACTGCTGGACAGAGGCACAGCAAACTAATGGGTATAGTATTCTCATCCTAAGGGGTGGTGAAAGCCACACACACTCTGGCTAGGCTTAATGCCCTAGGGCAGATAGCCTAGTATGAACCTATGAACCTATGACTAAAGTACATAATTTACAATATGTTTTAGCAGTGATTTGTATGTTTTCTGCATGAGTAAAAGCTCACCCAAGTCACAAAGCAGATTCTGTAAATTTGGTATGCCTTGTACTATCAATAGTGACCAGAAACTCATTTTTATTCCCTGACCAGGGAGCTATGTGAAATTTTTTTTCTAAGTTGAGTCTTCACTGTCCCAACCATTTGCAATCATCTAGATTAGTAGAGAGGGTTAATAAGGCCCTTTTTTTAAATAGAAATTTCAAAGATTTGTACTGAAACAAACCTTAAATGGTCAGAGGCACTTTAAATTCTACAAGAAAATCGAGTCCCCATGCGATATTAATGGGAAGACCCATGGCCCTTCCAGCTGCCCCCCCAGTGTCAAATGAAGAATTAACTCTAATGGGATGATGTAATGTTAACAACTTGCCCATTTCTTACAGCAATAACTGTACAAGAAGCTCTTCCTCCATCACCTGACCAGCCCTGTTACCAACTGCAGCAGGGTGACTGGATTTATGTAAAAAAACTTCCAGAGAAAGAACTGCTTGAACTCGATCTGGAAAGGCCCTTTACCTTGTAATCCTCACCACCCTGACTGTGGTCTGCTGTGCAAGATTATCAACCTGAATTCACTCATCTCACTGTAAGAAGACCTGTTATGTAGAGGCCCCAGACAAATCATCATTGCTGACAGAAGAAGATCGAGGTGTGAAGTGTGAAGGACAAGTCATCTGCCCCAGTGAAGAATTGAGAAAATCAGCTCAACAGCACTTCATGGTGAATCCTGTTACAACAGGTACTTCTGTTTTGTTTTTGTTGTTGTTTCCTTTTATAACCTGGTCGAGAGAAAATAGTTTCCTGTTGGTTCTTTGACAGTATACTGTGGAAGTAAATGTGGGTGTGTTCGCAGATACCTCATCATTTCAGAGCAGGGATTAAAATTATTCCAACTCTTTCATCACTAGTAACACTTAAAAAAGAACTTTGTGACATTAATCTAATCTGGGGTAATGTGACTAATTTTTCAAAGGTTGCATCTCTTCAACTTGCCACCACAAATTGTGAAGACATGTTATGCAAAAAAAAAAATGGGACTGTGCCAGTAGGAATCAGCAAATGCAATGACACTAGACATGAAAATTGTTGAACGCTTTACAGTTAAAAAGTTATAACTGGGGGGCATGGCATGGGCATGATAAAGGATCGTTACTACATTTATGGTGATTGTGCCTACCCCTTGGTTATCCACAAACTGGTCAGGGTGTTTTGTGGGCTATATTACTCCTGCTATTCAGCATTTCGAAAACCCTCCAGCAGGTAGACTGAGAAATAAGTGGGAAATCCACTGGGCATAAATATTTTCAGTTTTTACTCCTGGGTATGGAGTGCAAAGGACAATGCTTGAAATCACCATGCTTGCTCAAATTCTTCAGGAGGTAGCTAATCATACTTCACATCACATCACATCAGAATGGCAAATTGAAAAATGACTGAAATATGAACTGTAGTGTTACAGAATCGATTGACACTCAATATAATGCTTGTTGCAAAAGGTGGGTCATGTGCCGTCATAGGAAGGCATTGTCATTCTTATATTAGTGACTATCATGATGAACAAGAAAAGTTGGTCAATTTCAAGGAGCAGAGGGCCAAAGATTTGGACAGTACTTCCAAACAGTGGGCACTTTTCGGACAGTTGGGCAGTGTATTTGGTAACTTGTGAACTAGTATATTACAAAGTATCATTACAGTAATTGGTATTATTCTTTTAATTGTTTTAATATTTTCTGTTCTAAATGCTGTAATCACAAAGTGCTTGATCACACCTGCACATGAAATGCCACTTGTACCTGATGAACTTAAGATGAATGAAAATTCAATCAGTGCAGATGATAAATATTATAATGCTGAAGCTTATTTTATTAAATTAAGAAAAATCAAAATATAATTGTGTATTGCATCACACTGATAGTGTCAAAGGGGGATTCTGTTAGAAAAAATGTATTTCTCATGATTATTCTTCACAAAATGCATATTAACTAGTAGTTTCTTCACAAATTAATTGTTTCATATTTATGTTAAAAATGATATGTAGTACAAATGTATAGTTATGCAAACCACAGATACTTATTGTAGTTCTAAGTGTTTTACAACTGCATTCTAATAATAAGCTGCAAACAGATGACTGAAGGTAAAGAAAGTGCTGAAGGGGTTAAGGGATGTACTATGGTCTACAGAGTTTGAAATGCCCAGGAAGGGAGGAAAGCACACAGTGTAAAAGAGATGTTGTTTTATGTGAGCTCTGGCCTTCCCAGGCTGGGATGGGTAGTTACAAGGAATCTTGGGGAGACCGAATATTACTGGTACTGATGTTTACAAGACTGAAAAACAAGAGTGGATGCCAGGCCAAGTGGCTTGGGTTTTTCTAAGACAGTATTGTTACTAAAAACATGATTGTTAAGTGTTCACATGCAGCACTAAGCGAGAAGCATGAGGGTCTGCAGAGACCCTATTTATTAACGTCAGAATTCTGCATGCATGTAACTGATAAGAAATGACATAAAAACTGCATTTTTGCTGCTTGGTAAGACTGATTCAGAAGTTTTGTGAAGGCAGTTGCCCAGCGCTGGCATCTGGTGGATTTAATGGATGCCTCTCAGTCAGTATCTTACCAAATAAACTTAACTACCACTACACTGTTATCTCTCACTGGTTCTTTTAAGTCACACAAGAAACCACCACAAATTACACCAGGTAGAATCTTACCAGAATCTAAAAAGGCAACACTACTAATCACTCTTAACTCAATAGACCTGACATCTATATACACTGACAATAACCCTAATGAGGCCCTAACCTATTTCACCAACATTCCACCTACCATTAGAAACTCTTTCTTCTCTATCAGTAACAGAAAGCTGAGAGAACAGCACTGCCTCTGACTTTCTCCAACATCATAAAATTTCTGAAACAAACTGCCTGGAGGCACTGGTTGCAGGATTCAATTAACATGCACCTTCACAACTCCTACTTAAAACTATGTAAAGAAGCAAGGGTAGCACTTAACTCTGCTAAAGCCAGTTTATCTAAGAAACCAGTCATACCTATTTAAATTCCCTGGAAAGTGATGAAGCAAGTATCCTGTCAAACTTCAATCAATAATCTCTGCCATTCCAGACAATTCAAGTCCAAACCTTCCCATTGTCAAGAATTACAGAAAAACAGTTTATGTACTTAGCATCCTTGTTATCCTATGTTACTCTTCATCACTTCTGGGTTGTATGATCTGACAACAGATCCGAGCCGGCAACTTTTCAGACCATTCCTATGCTCAAGCTCCCCCCACTCGCATAATCCCTTGCTGCCCTCTAACCCCTCAGATCGAGTTTGCCCCAGAGATAGAACCCTCACCAGATACAACATCTCCACTTCCTCTAGATCCAACAGGATGGGGGAAGGAGGGATAGTGATGAATAGTGACGTAGGATAACAAAGATGGTAAGTACATAAGTCTATCTGATATTATCCATGTCGCTATTCCTCACTTCTGGGTTAGAGTCCCCAGCTACCATATAATCCTGGGTGGCCTCATGGAAGGACATTCTGAAGAACCGTGGAGGCAAAGGAAGCCCTGTTCCTGGAAACTAGGTGCAGTTTGTAATGAAGGTGTGAAGAGTAGACCAGGTGGCTGCAGCACAAATCTCATCTAAGGAATTCCTGGCTAAATAGGCAGCTGATGTAGCCACAGATCTAGTGGAATGAGCTCTGACAGGTCCTGGTAATGGCAATCTCTTAGAAGTATAAACCGTAGAAATACATTGGGATATCCAATGAGATATTGTATTCTTAAGACACCACCCAACCCAATCTAACAGAGAAGGCCATAAACAGTAGGTCATATTTGTGAAAGCTCTTTGTCCTGTCTAAATAGAATCATAATTGTCTATGTATGTCAAGCGTGTGCAGCATATACTCTCCTTATTTGGAATGGTTGGGAAAGAAAACTGGCAACTGAATAGTTTGATTCAAATTTGCTTCAGTGGCTACCTTGGGCAAGAGAGGGATTAGTCCTGACAGTCACAGTCACACTCTCTCTATGAAAAATCACATATTGAAGCTTGATGGAGAGAGCCCGCAATTCAGAAGTTCATCTTGCTGATGTTATAGCCACCAAAAAGGTAGTCTTCCAAGACAAAAGCTTAATGTCAGAAGTTGCAGCAGACTCAAAAAGATTCTGTGTAAGAGATTGCAGCACAAATGAAAGATCCCAAGCAGGAGAGGGATCTTTGATAGGAGGCCATAGCAGGAAGAAACCTTTTAAAAAGGCCTTACAAAGTGAGAAGAAAAATTACGTTCCTCCAAACATGAACATTAGAGATGGCTGCCAGCTGCAGCTTAATAGTGGAGAAATTGGCTCCATCCTGAAAGAAAGACAAGAATAATAAAATGTCTGGAATGGGAGCCAAAAAGGGATCCAGATTCCGCTGATTGGCCCAGATAGAAAATCTTTTCCATTTACTACCATAGACCGTTGTCTCTAAATATTAAGTTTATTTAGTGCTTTCATCCCCAAAGAGAAGGACTTCATCAGAATAATCTGTAAAACACAGAATGCAGCTTAAATAGTGAAAATCCCGCCCACCGATTAAACCTTAATGACAACCGTTATATCAAAACCATCTTAAAAAATAGAACAGCTGGTAAATCTTTAAAAATAATAATAATAATAAAACATCTAGTTACTAACCATAAAGCTTCCTTATTACATTTTCAAAACATTGGACCCTAGACATAAGCTGCCTCATTACAATGCAAAAACTGTTGCAAGTCTTAATACTGAGCTAACAGACATACATTCATTTAAGCCTGGGTATACTGTGGCATTAATGCGAAGTTGCCACTGCAATTCTTTGTATTCCAAGTAGCCATCCACCAGCCCACCCCTCTGCCCAAAGTCCATATGGTCAATAATTAAAAATTTGAATGAATGCCCATCATATTTTGAAATGTGACCAGATAAAGCATTATTAAAATCTTTTTATTGGATGTCATACACTATAATTACAGTAATTTTGTTTTCTTTTCTTGGACCACTATATCCAGTTTTCTAGCATCTATCTTTTGAACTGTTGGTAATGGGTGACCCCATGTCATATAAACTTCACAATTTTCTATGATGCTTTGTGGCTCATGTTTCCAGTGTGTTTTAGCCACTTCAGTACCATAAAGTTTGCACAATCCCCAGTGCAACAGTCTTGCCACATTATTATGCATTTCAGTATATAGTCCTTCTGCCATTAGTATGTCACACCCAGCAACATGGTGTGCGACTGTTTCCAATTCGGTTTTACAAAACCTACATTTGTCTGTTTCTCCCACATGTTCAATGGACTTTGTAAACCACCATGTACGTAGCCCACTATCTTGGGCTGCCAATATTTCCTCACTGAAAGAATGACTGGATGATGGTATAAACTTTCATTTATGACCCAGTAATTCAAACAAATGCTTTGGGAGTGTGGACAAACAATTAAAGCTGTTGGAGGATAGTCTTTTCAAGTTTAGGAAAATGTAACTTGAAAATAGCTATTTCAGAGAGTGTCTAGGTACTGAGCGGATTCCTAAAACCTTGAGGGCATGGAAATATCCTATAGGTCTTGAGAGAAGGTCCGACCTTCATAGTACATTATTGAGCATTTTCAATAAACACGGATGTGAACTTCTGCAGCTATTAATTAGGGGCAATGAAAGAAAAAGGACTGTGCTTTCTGATAATATATTCAGATTAGATAGGAGTTTGCATTCTGACTTGTTTGAATATTTTGCTATATTCACTAAGGTGGATAGTTTACTTGCCGAATTGAAAGCTAACAAAGTCAAAAAGTTAATAAGGGATCAAAAAGAATATGAAAGCGGGCCAGCAATACCCCCTTCCCCCTTTAAACAAGTTAGTAACAACAATGTGGTGTTTGATACAGGTAATCAACCAAATAATTATAATACCACAGATTTGCACCCCAGGAGAACTGGACCCTTTAGAATATCCTCCTCTGAGGAGGTCAGAGAGACTGATGAACCAGAGGGTGGACATTCCATCGGAACAGATGAACAACATGGGGGGGGTGGGCTGTTACCAGAGAGGGAGGGACAGAAGGTGAGGAAGGGGAAATCCCCGCTGAAACTGATTGATGAAAACTGTGCAATTGATGTTCATTGTAATACTAAGGGAGATGTTAAGATCTACTGTATAATTACAGTAATGTTCAATTGCAGTCCTTTCATGCTGATGTATTTGATAAGGGTATTTCCTTTGTCCCTGTTAGAAGAGCTAGGACTGATGAAGTTTTAATTAACTTAAAAATGTTTATTAGAAAGATGAACCTAGGTTTTTATTTTAAAGAAGGGGTGGAAGTAACAGCTTGGGGACAGAGTGTGTGCAGCCTAGCTGTTATAACCCACCCCATCATTTTATTGTGTCTGTTTTTGAAAAGCACTGTGAGCCTGAAATTCATGAATTATTATACTGAGCACCAGTGGTCAATAATAGTTTCAACAATTTCAGTCTGGATGAAGTTAAAGCACTTAAGATGGTTTGTGACAACCCAAATTTAAGAGCTATGAATCCAGATAAGGGATGGGGGGCTTGTAATCATGGACATTAATGACTACAACAACAAAATTTTGTCCTTGTTATTTACTGACTCATATGATGAAACAAGTTTTAATGTGATGAATATAGTGTACTGTCGAGTAGATTTACTTCTAGAAGATCTACTTATGAATAATCAAATTTCCCCCTCCCAGTATAATTATTTGAAAGCCGTCCATCCAAGGATCCCTACTATCTTTGGGATTCTGAAGATACATAAAGACCTCAAGGATCCACCTCTTAGACCAACAGTGGATGCGAAGGCCTCAAAAACATTCCCTATTGCCAAGTTTATCTATCATCAGACTAAGAATGTACTAGCAGGTTACCCATTTTGTTTTAAAGATTCCTGGGATTTTTTTGAGGAAAGTCTATAATGATTTATACAGGGAAGAAACTATCTTTGTTACCATTGATACTCAAAGACCTGTTCTCTGTTATTCCACACATTACAGGAATTGAATGGTTTTATGATTATCTATGCCACCATTCCAGTTTAGAACATGATCTTATCCTTAAGACACTTATGGATGTAGTTTTAGACAACAATTTTATTTTTGAACAACAGCTTTTTAAACAGGTAAAAGGTGTTGCAATGGGGGCAGCAGCATGTGCCCCCATTTTTGCTAATATCGTCCTCGCCTATTGGGAGACCAAATTTATAATTAATTCCAGGTTTAGGTCATGCTGGTCACTGTATGGGCATTTTCTGGATGACACTGTAATTTTTTGGACTGACACAAGAGACAAGTTAGACTTATTTTTTGAATACATTTATAGTACTACTGATTTTATTATTTTACTATGACCCTGTGCGATGAGAAGTCAAATTATTTGGACGTTACTATTAGAAAGAACACAGTTAATGAGCGGTTTGATTTCACGATTTATAGGAAGACAACTTATTCTAATATGCTATTACATTACGATAGTTGGCATTCAATTCACCAAAAAAGGTCCTTGGTAAAAGCACAATGTGTTCGATTTGCTTAGATGGTTTCTGACATAGGAGAATTTCAACTACAATGTCAATGTTTGAGGAACATGCTGACTAGCAGAAAGTTACCCTGATACTTTCTTGGACAATATATTTGGAGAGATAATACAAAAAAGGTTGATGGGGCAGTATTTTCCTTTATTGGGCAAAAAGATGGTCAGTGACCAATCTTGACACTTTAAACAATGACAATTTAAATAAAACACTGATTCTTACATATAACAGTAGTTTTGGTGATGTTAGACAAATAATTCAGAAACACTGGAGTGTCTTTAACATTGACAAAGAGTACATCAATATAGTTGGGCAAAGACCACTGGTGGTGCATAAAAAAGACAGATGCTTAAAAAACATCTTGGAGAAGGTTAATCAGGTTGAGCAGGAGCGAAGAATGACCAAGTGTGGAAACTGCCTTCAATGTAAATATATGTTAAAATTAAATGAAGTTAAACTTGAAAAATATGGTTTTATGAAAGTAAAGAAGAAATACAATTGTGGTACTAAGGCAGTGGTCTACTTGGCCTTGTGCCAAAACTGCAGTGGTTTTTAAATAGGAAAAACAAAAAATAGCTTTAGGAAAACAGTTTACCAGCATGTGTATGACATCCAGAAAAAAGATTTTAATAATGCTTTATTTGGTCACATTTCAAAATATGATGGGCATTCATTCAAATTTTTAATTATTGACCATGTGGACGTTGGGCAGAGGGGTGGGCCAGTGGATTACTATTTGGAATATAAAGAACTGCATTGGCAACTTCACACTAGTGCCACAGTATACCCAGGCTTAAATGATTGTATATCTATTAGCTTGGTGTTGAGACTTAGGAACAGTTTTTGCATTGTAATGAGGTATCTTATGTCTATGGTCCAATGTTTTGAAAATGTAATAAGGAAGCTTTATGTTTTTTTAATTAGATGTTTGTTTTATTATTAGTAGTAGTATTTTTAAAGATTTAACACTGTTCTATTTTTAAGATGGTTTTGATATAATGTTTGTCATTAAGGTTTAATTGGTGGGTGAGGTTTTCACTATTTAAGCTGTATTCTGTATTTTACAGATTATTCTGATGAGGTCCTGCTCTTTGGGGATGAAAGTGCTAAATAAACTTAATATTTAGAGACTCTGCCTTGGGCTTCAAGCTTTTGTTTGTTTTTACGAGTTTATGTCTTTGTCGTTTTGGACTACCATAGACCTTTCTGGTGGAAGCCTTCTGAGAGGCCAGAATGATGTCTCTGATGGGAGAGGCAATCCTGGACTGTTTTAGAATTATGGGAAGTGGACAAACCATGCAGTCAGAAGAACAGTCTGAAGGTTTGGGATCAGAAAATGAGAGGGGTGAGATATCAGATCTAAAGAGGATCCAGTACCCAAGGGGGTAAATTCAGATGAGACCTGAGGAGGGGGAACCACACCTGCTGAGGCCAAAAGGGGACAATGAGGATCAAGGGAGCCTTAAGGCTTCAAGCTTTCTGAAGCACTCTGGGAATGAGAGGTACAGGAAGGTAAGCATAAAGAACACCTGGAGGCCAATTGTGAACTAGAGCATCCCTGGGAGACTCCCCAGCTGGGGGGGATCAGGGTGGAGTACTTGTTGCATTTATGACTGACAGGGGAAGCAAACAGATCACAGCTCGGTTGTCCCCAGCAAAGGAAGCACTCTCTTGCCACTGAGGTATTCAGGGACCACTTGTGAGGACTGAAGATAGCTCTGCTGAACTTGTCTGCTAGCATGTTGGTCTCCCTGGGAATGTGCTTTGCAAGGAGAAAGCATCCCAAGGCCATCACCCATTCCCACACTCTCATGGCCTCACGACAAAGTGGATAAGAACATGTGCCCCCTTGTTTATTGATGTACCACACAACTGCTATGTTGTCCATGTGGCACAGCAATGGTACCCAGACGAAGGCAGTCATGAAAAGCTTGCAATGTGAGAAGAACTGCTCTCATCTCTAGTATGTTTATGTGCAGTTTGGTCTCTGCAGGGGTCCCCATACCTTGGACAGCCTTCTCCTGGCAATGCCCCCCAACCCTAGCAGGGAAGGGTCCATGGTCACCATGGCACTGGGAGAAGGAGAAGAAAAGGGTCTGCCCATGAAGAGATTGGGAGACTGAATCCACCAAAGAAGATGATGTCTGCACACCAGAGTGAGGCGGCTGGCAGCTGTAATTGGATGAGACAGGGAAGACCATTGGACCACTAGAGTCCACTGTAGAACCTTCATGTAAAACCTGGCTATTGGCATCAGACATATTGCTGCTGCCATGGACCCAAGGCTCTGAGAATGAAGTAGGCCTGAGGACGAACAGATCTAGGAGGCACTGAAACTGGGATTTGATTAGCTGTACATGCCTGGGAGGTAACCCTGCAGTCTCTGACAGTGTCTAGCTGGATGCCAATAAACTCCAAGTTTTAGGTTGGGATCAGATTCGACTTGGCTAGATTGATGGTAATTCCTAGCTGGTTGAACAGTCAAAAAAGGTACTGAGTGGCTGCGACCAGTCAATGCTTTGTGGGAGCTGTGAGGAGCCAATTGTCAAGGTAAGGGAACACCTGGAATCCCTGCAGTCTCAGGTGAGCTGCCACAACTGCCAAGCACTTGAACACCCAGGGGGCTGTGGTGAAACCAAAGGGCAAGGTCCTGAACTGGTAATAATTGGCCCCTATGTGAAGGTGGACATGTCTCCTCAAGTGCCTATTTTATATGATAGCACACATCCTGGAGATCCACAGAGCACATCCTCTCGTCCTTGTGCAGAAGGGGCAAGATGGACTAGACAGTGACCATCCAGAACTCGACTTCTCAACGGAGAAGTTTAACTCACTTAAATGCAGGACTGGACGTAGGTCCCCCGTTCTCTTTGGCACCAAAAAGAAGTGAGAGTATTCTGGATCGTCTTTGTCCTGGAGTAACCTATTGGATGGCTCTCTTCTGAAGAAGCTTGACCACTTCTTGCTGAGCTAACTCCCTCTGTCAGAGTGGGGCATCGGGGAGAAGTTTCCCGACTGGTGGGGGGGGGGGAATAAAATATCTCCTGGAAATAATGTTTAGCACCCACCAATCTCTTGTAATGTTTGTCCAGGCCAAAGGGTGCAGAGACAAATGAACTCCAACTGCCTCCAGGGCTGGGCAACTCATCAGGAGTGCTGGCAAGGCTCCTCAGAGAAGGGTTCCCTGGAGCCCTGATTTTGCTGACCCCCTCTGCCTCTAGGGCAGTGTTTACCACTGAACCCTCTCCCCAACCCCTAGAAGAGGGTTCATCCTGAGCCTCCTGAAAATAAGAGTGTGACTTCTGGAACCACAATTTTGTACTCCCTTGTTGCATCTTAGAAAAGGACTGATGAGGGGTAGAAAATTTGATTCCCATAACCGACAAGGTCTTCCCTTCTTGCTCACTGGGGCTCAGTGTGTCTTTGACTGATGGAACAACAAGAGTTGATCCATCAAAGGGGGCATTATTGAAGGATGCTTTAAAAGACTCTGTAAACCTGCATAGGCACAGCCAGGCAAAATGCTACATAGTGATGGCTATTCTGGCCACTCGAGAGGTGCCTTCCACAGCACTTGAAATCAATCTCATTGAGGAATTAGCAATAGACGCTAGAGTGGACAGCTTGGGAGACACTTTGTTCAAGTCCTCGGCAGGCATAAGCTCAGAAATGGAAGTGTAAGTTCCTTAACCAAATCCCTTTGGAGGTCAATGAAGTGTGCCAAGTAATTAAGCACCCAAAGACCAAATGAAGCTGAGGCGAAAACCCACTTCCCATGTCTGTTGACTCAGGATTCTCGTTTGGGGATTAGACAGATGTACTCTGCTCCACCAACTCCTTTATAGTAGCAGCAGCTACCATGATACCATCGACCAAAACTATCTGTGGTTGAACTTTGTCTGCTCATTTGGCCACTGGCTCCACAGTATTGGGCTCTTTCCATGCCTTGTTCATGATAAAGTCCATCAGTTTGTCAGCAGGGGGGAAACCCTGGTGGCAGATGGTCCTGTCCCAAACACCTTCAGAAACATGGACCCCCTCAGATGATGGAGGTTGGAAGGACCATCCACCCTTCAATTTGAGGATTTCTAGGATGTCTCTGAAGGAAACATCTTCAGGCAGAAATCAGGGGGACCCATTGCCTTCATCGAGATCCATATCTTCAGTGAGAAACTCCATCAGAGAGTCTAGGTGCCTCTTCTGACACATCCTCCTCTGGGGCACATCCTCTGAGGGGGCTCAGAGGAGTGGAGAACCCCAAGTGGGGGAACTCCCCCTTGAAGGCTGGTTTGGGGATGGCTGATCAGCAGCAGGATGCGAAGGCTCAGCTCTCAGAGATGAAGGGGGCTGGGAAGGGCCCTGGAGAGCAGAGGAGGCAACTCTAGCAGTGGAGAAGGTCCTGTCTACTACCTAGAAGGCTGAAGGGATGGATGATGCCCCCTCCCCATTCCTGGCAGGCAAGATCACCTGAAAAGAGGGAGCAGAACACGCCACCACCTCAAGACTCCTGGATAATATCGTCCGTGAACTGTCAAGAGCCGAAGCACTGAAGGGCAGAGCCTAGTCCAAAAAACTGGACCAGAACCCTCTCCCAAGGACTCCGGAGCAGCTGCTTGGGTCCAGTACCCAGTCTGATCCAAGGGAGGAAAAGCAGAGCTGGTTAGGGACTCGGACAGGGTAGGAATAAAGTGGACTCTAGGAGTCACCATCATCCCCTCACTGCACCCCAGGTCCTGGAAGTCTGAAACCATCTGGGTAGACAAGACTGAAGTGTGGGGGAAGGGCCCCTGGCTGGATGAGCAGGGGATGAAAGAAAAGCCAACTCAAAAGTAGGAATGAGTCTAAGCCTAAGTGCTAACAAAGATATTCAAGTGGAGTAAAATGGCACCAAAAGGGCTGACAAAAAGAGAATAGCTAGAAAGGGAGGGGAGGCTAAGAAGGGACAAAAACTATAACTTAGAACTCTAAGGAGACAAACAAGTAATTTCAAGATCTATAAAGACAAAAATGGAATTCTGTAAATAAGCAGTTATCCCACTGAAGGACTCAAGCCAGAGGAATCACATCTGTAGTGGTAAAGTGGCAAACAAGATCCAAGGGATTAGAGGGCAGCAAGGATTATGGGAGTGGGGGGAGCTCGAGTCTAGGATCTCTCTGAAAAGTTGCTGGCTTGTCTGATGTCAGATCCTATGACCTAGAAGTGAGGAATAGTGACATGGATAACATCAGATCTTCCTTCTGAATACAATCCAAACTAAATACTTTCCATCCCAAAACAATTCACTAGGTGCACCCCCAACACAGGTCTTGTACACTCTAGCTGACTAAAGCACCACCTTTTACTTCAGATAAATTACTTCTAAAGAAACCAAGAACCTCCTTGATGACCTTTATGCACATTCAGGAACAAAATTCAACAATCTGCACCCCTCTTTCCTAAGTATATCAGAAGCTATATCCAAACCATTAACACACATCTTTAATGTATCGTTAAAGTACAGCTGTGTAAATAATTAGCATAACAGTAGATGTCTGAATGATCACTGCTGTAGTATTACTAACAGGATATCCTGTCAATGACTTAAACAGATCTGACTAACATTCCAAATTCTTGGAGCCTCCTCTCACACGTGTTCAATGTGTGATCTCAGTCTGGAGATGCTAGGAGGCACCTAAGGGACATGTGGGGGCAAAATACCTCAGGAGTTTCTTACCTTAGACCAAGGTACTGAAGCAGAAGCACAGACAATTTATGAATATACATATCAAATGGAAGGGGAATGCAAAAGCCCACCTCAGCCAAGAGGAGAAAATAAAAATTCAGGAGTAAAGGAGGGCAGGCCATAATATTGCAATAGTGATCAGTTGGACATCTACAGTTATGGTAAACTCTTACACAACTGCACTTTGTCCTTCCTTGCATCTTTGTTGCAGAATAACTAACAGTTGGTAGGTTCCAAAGGCTGCAAAAGTAGAAAGGAAGGAGGATAGAGGTGCACAGCTCAAGTCTACAATTCCTTGAAGAATACATCTAGCAAAGCCAGTGATTGCCATGGGGAAAGCATCTTGTAATGCTTGGTACAAAACTGTGAATAGAAGAATGAGTAGCTGCTTCCATGATAGATCTAGTATCTAGACTGCTGAAAAAAATCATCACAAGAAACAACACTCACATGGAATGGGCTTTAACCAAAGGACAGAGCTGCTTTCCATGAAAAGAATAACAAAAGGAAATAGCCTTAGAAATATAGTTAAAATTGCTTAGACACTGGCTAGATTTATTTTTCACTTTGAAAAGAAACAGAGTTGATCAGATTTGATCTTCGGCTGAGTGCAAGATTCTTTCTCATTTCCACTGGAGACAGAAGAAAATGTAGGAATGTTGATAGACTGATTTAAGGAAACCTGATAACCACTTTAGGCATAAAGGAAGGTTCTAAAGATTACCCTTGTCCTAGTGGAGAAAGAGAAAGGGTGGAGAGGCCATCAATCCTGTAGTGCTGAAACTCTTCTACCTGAGGTGAGGGCTACAAGCAAAACAGTCTTCAAAGTACAAAATGAGGAAATAGCAGGTTCAAAATAAAGTATGGGTAGGGGGGGGGGGGTTCTAGAAAATAATTGAAATCCCAAGGAAGGGGAATAGACCTTCTAGGGGATCTGATGTGCAAGGACATCTTTCAAAAATTGACCTCAAAACACAAAGTTGGTGGATCTAAAGACAAGAAGGCAGAAATGGCTGACAAATGAGTGTTGACAGAAGTAAATACCAATCCAGAATTGAGCAGCTCACACAATTAGAATGTCAGGGATACCCATTTGATAAGGGACCTGTTTCTACTTGTCACTAAAATGAAAACATTTTCAATATGGAAATATAAGATTTACTTGGAGTAGTTTTTCTAGCTTCCTTCAAAACCTGTAGTATATCCTCAGAAAATTGATATGTGAATGGTATTAAAATTTTATCTACCAAACAGTTAATCTCTTTCTTTGGAGATCTGAATGAAATGGAGAGCACTTTTGCTGTTTGATCAAGTCCATCCTGTGAGGTAATTTGTGATGATTGTCCTTGGCCAGGTGAAACAAAAGTGTGCTGTCTTGGTCAAAGAGGTGTCAACAGCAAGATTCTTGTTTTGTCCTTCTTGATTTTGAGGACTTTGGGAATCAGAGGAAGGGGTGGGAATGCATGTTAGTTCACCTTACATAAGAAAGACATGGAATTCTTCTTCCTTGCTGTTGGGCAAGGTACACTGGAAGTAAATAGAGTGGAAGCAAAAATATATTTTTGAGGAGTACCCCACTGATATATAATTTGCAGGAAGACATCTCAACATCCATTCATGAAGGTCTGCAGACATCCTCCTAGATGACATGGTCAAAAGACTTGCCCTTGTGACTAACTCTCCTGACGAAAAAGCCGAGAGGAGGACTAGCCAGTAGAAGCCCTTGGGACAGCAATGAGATTTAAAGTTAAATGAGTGAAAGGGAGATGCCAGTCCAAACATGGAAGGATTGGTACTGATGCCCAAGTTGAAACTGCATCAGAACAAAGGAATCAAAGAACTCCAAATTAATGTTGAAAACAATGGCATCAGTGTACTGACACTAACATCTTGAATCTGACAGAACAGTTGCAAAACCTGGTGCAGCCCAAGACAACTGAGCCTAAAAGAATTGACCCAACACTGAAGCAACCATTAACTCTGAGACAGTTTATTCCAATAAGGGCATTGATGGATGCTGAACTGTAAATGTTTGGCACACTGAAGCTAGCAAGACAAATTCACTTATCCTAATCTTTAAGGAATCAGGCCCAAGAAAGTAGACATCAATGAGAAAGGAGACAACCTAGAATCAAGAGGTTTGGTGGTCAGAGGGGGGCTAGTCCCAGCCATATACCTGATGGGTCAATGAGTGAGAGAGAGACAAATACACTTTTGCTGCTTCAGGAACAACTAACAGTTTTCCATAATTCAGGTCAACAATAAATAGAGTACGGCATACCTTAGAATCTATGGTCTCAAGAATTGAGATCTTTACAGTTAGTCTCACTACTCTGTCCAATACCAACTCAGCTATTACAGAAGCAGCTGATGACAGAAAGCACAGTTTGCCTACTTATCATAAATGTGGATGTACAAGTGTCTTTGGGGATATAAAGGTCGTCAGCTGGCACAACTTACTCTGGTCTATCTTGCCCTCAAAGGACCGAAGCCACACTTGCCTATCCATAGGCCAGAGGCATAACTAATCCATATAGTCCCTAGCAGGTTTAGGGTAAAACAGACACGAAGGGGGTACCTAAATGTGGAGGCAACCTAAAGTAGAGGGATAAAGGGACCCTATCTCAGCCCAGAGCCATGAAAGATGGGAAAGAGGGACAGACAGGCTATTACAACAGTAAAGACATTTGAATATCTACATTTATAGTGAATAAATACAAATGCACTATGTTCATCATATTTCTCTGTTGCAGTAATAACTACTAAGGAGGATTCTCAAAGCTAAAGGAAGGATGGTAGAACAGATGTCAAGCAGAAGATAGGAGCCCCTGCAGGACTGCAGAAGCAGTTCCATCTCTAGCTTTACAGGTAGATGACAGGTTGTAGTGCTTAGAAAAAAGGTGTGGACTGAGGATCAGGTGGTTGCCTCCAGAATATCTTGGGTTGAGATAAAGGCAGCAGTGTTAACTGTGGCCCTGGTGGAATGAGTTCCAATATGCTCAGATGACATTTTGCCATGGTGATTGTAGCAAAAGGAGACACAGTTAGAGATCCATAGAGACAGTTTGCTTACTTACTGGTTTGCCCAATTTATTAGGAGCAAAGGCCATAGAGTTAATAAGCCTTCTGAATTTTTTTCTTACCCAAGTAAAACCTGAGCATGTCTGTGTCCAGCCAGTGAGTGTAAGGTTGTTTTCCTCCTATACTATGGGTTGGGGAAAAAGCAGGGAGTTGGATTGTTTCATTCAGGGACAGCTCCCTTACAACCTTAGGCATAACCGAGAGGATTTGTTTTCAGTTAAACTCTGGATGAAAGCTGAGAAAGTGATGAGGTTATGGCTACTAGGAAGGCACTTTTCCAGATAATAATTTGATGTCTGTAGAAGTGGCAGGCTCAAAAGTGTGTGTGTGTGTGTGTGTGTGTGTCTTGGGGGGGGTGAACTTCTGTAATACAAAACTGAGGTCCCAGGAAGGTACAGGGGGCCCTCCTGTGTGGCCTTAAATGGATAATGCCCTTAAGGAACTGTTTCATCATAGGCTGAGAAAACAAAGAGGGCTGCAATGACAGCCAATCAGAGCAAAGCCATGAATTTCAGAGGAGTAAGAGGAGACTTTCGGTGGAAAGCTCCACAGGACAGGTCAAAATCAAGGGGGACATTAGCTAGTAGAGGTCATTGTCCCTTGGACTGGCACAGTACAGGGAATCTTTTTATTTAAAAAATATTGTTTTTCTGCTATTGGGTCTTCTGGCTTCTTTGAAGACAAACCAGATATCCTTATCTAACAGCTGGCCTCAAGGAATAAGAATCATATCATCCAGGCTGCCAGGTTCAGTGTGCCCATATTAAGGTTCATAGGTAGGTACTAGGCTATTGGCCCTAGGGCCTATATAAGCCATGCCAAAAGGTACCCTGGCTTTTGCCTCCCAAGAAAATTATTTTCCTGTGCCCCTGTTGAGCAGAGTCACAGAGGTGATCTGCAGGGTGAATTTCCTATTTCCCATCCAATCATCAAGATGTTTCTTGAAGAGTGCTAATGAGGAGCTTTGTTTGATATAGATAGGTAGTTTGTTCCAGAATATGGGAAGTCTCTGGGACAGGATTCTATCTCTCCAGCATGTTCTGTTTATTGTGGTGACAAGGTTTAGGTCCCTAGAGCATGTAGCTTGGAGGGATTGGGATTTCTTTAAGTGGAGCATGTCCAACAGCTCTGGGTTTGACATAGCTTTGTATGTTAGGCAGCGATCGCCTCTGAGTAGGCAATATGCGATGGAGTAAAGCTGGTGATTTTTGAGCTGGTCTACATAGGGAATCTATTTGAGGCCAGTAAACCTCTTTGTGAGGTATTTCTGTGGCCTTTCCAGTTGTTGTAGATGGCTTGTGAGGCACATACCAAAAGCGGCGCTGTACTCTATAATGGGTCTAATGAGTGATGAGTAGAGGGGAACAATGACCTCTTTTTTTCCTGGATGAGAAACCTTTTGTGATGAGGTATGCCACATAGAAGGATTTCATGACTACTGTGGTGATGCAATTAGCAAAGGAGAGACTACTGTCCACCTGTGTCCCAAGGTCTCTATCACACTATGTGGTAGCTCACGGGTACAGAGTTTTTACCAAAGGGGATGACAATGCACTTTTTGGCACTGAGCTTGAGGCCATGGCTTTGCCACCAGGCATCTGTCTCAGTGAGAGACTTTTGTAGGATGTCCACATCGTTAGGAGTTTCGATTATGGCTCCTAGTTTGCAGTCATCTGCGAAATTCATTAGCCAAAGACCTTCTGTGTTAGCCTGTACTTCAGAAAAGTAGATACCAAACAGGAAAGGACCCAGGACTGAACCCTGTGGTACTCCAGTTGTCACTGGTCTAAAGTTGGATTTGGAGTCTGCTACTTTCACAGTGTGGGTTCTGTCAGTGAGCCAGTTGGCAACCCATCTTGTGACATGGGATTTATACCTAGTTTGGTGAGTTTATCTATAATTTCAGAGTGGGGGATGGTGTCAAAAGCCTTGGCGAGATCTAGATAGGCTGTGTGAACCACCTTACCCTCATCTACAACTTTGGTGACTGCTTCAAAGAAGTCTTAGGACAGGTTTAGGAGACATGATCTGCCTTTTACAAACCCGAACTGGGTGAGGTCCAGAGTTTGGAGATTACCAATGTCCTTGTTTATAAGTTCCATGATGATACTTTCCATGGCCTTGCAGACTAGGCTCATTAGGCTAATGGGGCAGTAGTTCCCAGGGTCCATGGTTGCTCGCCCTTTGTGGAGTGGGATAACCGTAGCTGTACACCATTCAGTGGGCACAAAGCCTGAGGTGAGGCTATGACTGAACATGGTGCTTAGGTGGGGTGCCAGTTCATTCTGTAGTTCATGTAGAATGCAGCCTGTGATGTTGTCTGGTCCCATGGATGCTGTGTTCTTGGCTTTGGAGAGAGTGGTTTTTACCTGTGCAGCCATGATTACAGGAACTCTGCATTCTTCCGGTACAGAGATGGGCCCTTTAGGGGGTGAGAGGGGGGTAAAGTTAGCACTGAACCTATCTGCCAGGATGTTGGCAATATCAGTTGGTTCTGTATATTTAGTGCCATTGTGCTGTAACTCAGAGCATGTCTGAGTGTTGCCATTGAGATTCTTGACATAGCTATAGAATGCTTTGTGGTTGTCTTTAGAATCAGTGTTGGTTTTCTTTTCATAACTAGCTTTGGAGGATTTTGTGAGGGATCTCAGCTTCTTACTGAGGCTGACTAGGGAGTTCCTCCAATCGTAGGATTTTACTCTTTTTTGCAACAGTTTCTTTCTTCTGTTGTAGAGTTTGTTTATGGCAGGGGACCACCAGATTGGCTTCCTTTTTTTTGGAGGATAGCATCTTGATTCTGTTAGGGATAGCACGATCCATGCACTCATGTAAGTGCTTATAAAGTGCATTTGTGTAAGATTCAGCAGTTATACCTCTGTTGCCCATCTACTGGGTGTCATGAAGTTTGCCACGTCTGTCTTAAGAAGTGTGAAGTTGGCTTTGAAGAAATTTTTTATGGTGGTTTCCTTAATGGGGAGTGGGGGTGGGATGTGGATGTCTAGGGTGATTAGCTTGTGGTCGGATCTGACCAACGAGGAACTGACCTCTGGTGTGGAACACCGGTCGCCCATGTTGGTAATGACCAGGTCTAGGATACTGCTCCCCCTGGTGGGGGTGTGGCTAAGTTGATCCAAGGCGCTGGAATTTATGAATTCCAGAAAACATCGAGCAAAAGAGTTGGTACATGAGTAGTTTTCCCAGTTAATTGTGGGGTAGTTGAAATCACCCATTATTAGGGTGTTGGGCTGTACCCTAATATTTTCCAGTGTATCAAGAAATGAGGAGTGGGAATCCTGGGGCATAGTGGGGGATCTGTAGCAAGTTACAATTTGGATTGCTGTCTTGCCCAGAGTTAGTTGTACTTGGATAATCTCAGATGCATTATGCTGAGCAACTAGCCTGGAGGTGTGGACACCCTTAATGAATATAGACACAACTCTGCCTTTAATGTTTCGGTCCAGGTTAGGTGGCCGAAAGATGTGGTATGAATTATAGCCTGGTAATGCAGGGGTGCTCTCTGAAGCCTTGAACCAGGTCTGTGTCACTGCACAGATGTCGATGTTCTCCATTTTAAGGAGTGCCTCAAGTGAATGCATTTTGAGGGTTAGACTTCTAGCATTGAGTAGAGTTACCCTCAGATTTTGCTTAGTTGTACCTGTTACAGTGGTGAATTTGTCATTTGAACCTTGCCTAAAAAAGGCACTATAGGGGTGGCAAGAGCCTTAACCAGTATCCGGAATCCCAGGGGTGACAGGTGCAGGCCATCTCTGGCAAATCATCGAGGTCTGTCAATCATGTCATCCCAGGCAGACAGATACTGGATGCCCTTAGAATGACACCAAAAGCTTTGCCAATTGTTGAAGTCAGTCATTTTGTCCTTGTACTGTGGTATCATTCTGGGTGATGGCAGGCTGCTACTTATGGCTAAGGTCATACCTGCCTGGGCAACAAGATCGGCGAGCTCCTCCATGTCTCCTTTCATGTAGTCCAGGGAGGTACATCTCAGGTCATTCACACCAACATGGACAATGACAGAGTCATATTTGTACTTGTGGAGTGACCTGACTGTGTGCATTATGTGGCAGATCCTGGCACCCGACAGGCAGCTGACAGTAACTTTCTCCTTGTTTAGCCTGGTGAGTGGAACATCAGTGTGCCTGACTTTAGAGCCACCTATGACTAGAGTGTTGGGTATGTTGTTATGCCTTATGGGCTGTGGTTGAGTGGCACACTGAGTTTGTGGGCAATGTGTCATTTGGGTTGTGTTGGGGGGTGGAGGTTGCTTGTGTTTCTGCTTTGGAGGTCTCTGTTTCTTGAGCAGATTTTTATTGAGAGCCTCCGCGAATGTCGGTGTGCGTTTTGGTGGTGTAGGTTTTGAGGGACTATGTGAGGAGTGTGGTGTGGGGCAAGTTTACCTTCTCCTCTTGACTGTCTAGTCCAGTCTTGGGTGAAGAGAGCTTTGCTTCCAGTTTGAATATATAAATGCATCTCTCACAGGTTGTAGTGTTGGGTGGTAGGAGGAGATGGTTGTCTATGTAACATGAGGCAATTGCTGCCTTGCCCCAAGATGTCCAGATTCATCAGGTAAACAGGAGAAAACACAGGGAGCTGACCCCTTAGACATGCCTGGATAGGTGCTTATTTATTAAGTACTAAAAACTGTTTTCCTCTAGACAAGTGAGGAAAGTTGAGTGCTATAGTAATTTGTAGCTTATTTAGTGCTTACGAGTTCTGAACAAGTGCAAAGAAACAGATTTGAGTGCTAAAACTAAAAAAACTGGATAGTTCTATGGGAAAATTTGAAGAGCAGACTTCATGGTGCCGGGAATAGTTTAACCCTAGCTAAGCAGCAATGCATAAAGTATATATTTTTTTTAATAGCAAATGAGCAAACTGATTTAAACAAATTAACAAATAAAAAGCTAAAAACAGAGCCCCATTCCAACAGTTTACGATCAGACAAGTTCTAACTGCACACTCCTGCCACTAGGATGCAGGGGAACATTCTCCAAAAAAAGATGGTCTGGATTAGTGCTCAAGTTAAACAAAGAAAGCTAAATTCAGCAGGTCTGAATATAGTCTGTGCTACAGCAAACAAGGCGTACCAATTTCAGAAAGAAACAGTTCAAATAAGCAGGCACAATATGCCTTTAACCAGAAACTCCCATCTCAGAAGGGCAGAATCTACCCTCTCCTCCCACTAGAGTGCAGACCACACCTTCTTAATGTAAAGTAACTGGCCCGGAGCCCAAGTGTTTAAACCAGAACTAATACACTTTTAGAATAACAGACACTAAGCCTTCAATCAGCAACGCCCAGCTTAGAAGGGTGTAAGCTACATGTCCTGCCACAACAGTGCAGACCACAAACCTTCTTAATGTAAAACAACTGGTCTGAAGCCCAAGTGCTTCAACCAAAGGCTTAGAATAACAGTTACAATTTAATCAGGCTACTAACAAGCAGTAATAAATACAGCAGAATAAAAAAGGTGGATGGTAACTCCTTTTTTCTTGGTCAAGAGATCCACCTTCTGCAGTAGCAACCATGATTCTTGGCAGCTCAAATTGTGTAACTGAAGGAACCAATGCAGTCATGGCCTGAAGAGTGACATTAAGATTATTCTTGGCCCTTCCTCTCTAATTTTTACAAGTAATCTGGGGATGAGAGGTACAGGGGAGGAAGGCATACAGAAACAGACTTGTCCAGGGGAAAGAGAAGTTGTATATCCCTCCATGCCCATTGTCTGAGATCCTTAAACATTACTTTTTTAATTTCCTGTTTTCTTTGGACCCAAAAGGTTCATTTCTGGCATACCCCATTTTCCTGTGAATTCTTGAAGACGTGCTTTTTATCTGCTCATTGAGGTCTGAAAATGGTCTGCAAGGTTGCTGCTTTCACTTGGAAGATACAGTGCTATTAGGGGCAACTCCATCCCTTGTGCCACTTAGAAGAGCTGCATTGCCAGGCAAAAGAGTGGGTAATAGTGTGTATCTCCATTTATGTACATCACCGTGGTGTTGCCTCTCTATTAAGGTGATGCCTAGTTTCCACATTTATTTGAATTCCATCATGCCACTGTAAACCTGACATTTCTTTCAGGGTGATGTGACCTTGAAGGAAGGGGGTTTCCCACTTACCCTGCACCTGAGGACTGCTTGAATGGGCACCCTAAGCTAGGTCTAAGGCATCCGAGTCATCATTTGGATCTCTAACAGACAAAAAAAAGGAATTATTTTGTTCTGCAGGCAAATTTCTATCCACCATTACAGTTCTCTCACGCAGGAGGAGAAGCTTTATCATGAAGTTTAGAGGGTGTTTATGCTGACATCATACAAAGAAGGAAAGGCTAATTGTGACAGTGTGTGTCTCTGGCTGATGGTCATTCTTGAGGAACTATGCTACAGAAGTAAGGGCATTTGATATTTAATGGTGAAGCAAAAAGGTCGCAGCAAGGTCTTGTCCACTTCCTAAATGTGTTGTGTGCTACTTTGCTGATGACAGACAATTAATGGGGTAGTAGTACCTGTCTGCTCAATGGTCTGCAATTACACTGGTAGACCTGGGTATGTGCATTGCTATTAGAAAGTGTTGTAAGACCATCACTAATTCCCACATTCTCATTGCTTTTCTGCAAAGTGGATGGGATTGGGATCCTCCTTGCTTGTTTATATACCATACTACAGCCATGTTGTCTGACTGCATAGCAGTTGCACTTTGAGGAAGTACATCCTGAAATGCCTGTGATGCTAAGACTGCTCTCATCTCGAGTGCACTTAAGTGTAGACAGGTTTCTTCTGTGGAATCCATCCATGGTTACAGCTGCAATCTGGACTGGTTTAATGAAGGGTATTCCCATCAACAGATTTTGGGAATCCAGCTACCATTTTATGCTCTATTTGAGATAACTTGACCTAGGAGTGATCCTATTGTACCTGAAGCATCTATTCCAAAATTCTTATGCTGTGTGTGAAGTGGGGGACAATTTGTATTTAGGTAGCCATAATCAGATCACCTTGAGGATTAGATCTGCTGATGGTTAACTTTGCAGCAGTAGAAATGACACCTCAGAAACTACTGAGGAAGTCCAGTCCTGTAGCAAAATTGCTAGCTGTTTCAGTGTATCCAGCTGGCATCCTATGAAGATTAAATCTTGCAAGGGTTCCAAATGGGACTTCACATTTAACATGATCCCCAAAGACAGGCAGGTTTGAAACAGATACTGTCTTGCTAGAACTAACTGATCCACATATTGGGCTGCCAGAAGCCAATCATCTAAGCACAAGAGAATTCATACTCCTAGAAGATGCATGTGAGTGGCGACAGGGGGCATACCTTTGGTGAACACCTGAGGCTATGGTGAGATCAAACAGAAGAGCCTGGATATGGTAATAACTGACCCCAACCAGGAACCTGGAGGCAAAGAAATATCACACCCTATCTTTATGCATAGTCAAGTACCTTGAATATCCAGACAGCACATGTAGTCCCCTACTAGAAGACACAACAGTATGGACTGCACTGTGATCATCAAGAGCGATGTCTTCTTTACAAAACAGTTAAGTCAACTAAGAGTATCAGCCTGAGGTTCTTGGGCTTTTTGGTCAATAAAAAGTATCTGGAAAAAAATCCAGATCCTCTTTGGTCTTGTGGGGCATCTTGGATGCCTCTCTTGCTGAGGAAGCTCTGGGCCCCTTTTAAACTGCTTCCCTTTGGGTGGCACTGATAGGAGTTGGGAAGTCTGAACTGGGGAGTTGTAAGAAAGGGAATGGATACAATAAAATTCTTCTTACTCCAATGTAAGTCTTGACGGCCAGCCATGCAGGAATGTGTAAAGGAAAGTCATCTCTGACTGTCTCCAGAAGGGAACAGTCCAGCAAACCTTCAAGGATCATAGGAGTATCAATTTGTTGGAACTATCTCTATTGCCGGGGCAGCATACAAACTCCCCTCTACCCCAAAACCTAAAGATTACTACTGTCTATGCTGGAGCTGATGACAATTTCAAAACCATAAGTTACGTGCATATTTTTATGTTGGAAGGTACAATGCAGGGCACAAAACCTAACTCTCTCAGCTCAAAATGGTCTGGGAAATAAATAAGGTGCATTCATGTCTATCTTCTCTTAGTTGGGCCTTATCATGATGCCCTTGAAGCCCCATCTATTACATTATGTATAACATGTGAGATCAGTGAGGAAATAGTACTCACTGTAGCCAACTGAATCTCCAGCTGTGGAATCTCTCTAAAACTGAATCACATGCAGCATGTAGTTCAGTGCTCAACAGAGAAGGTATTGGACACAGACTCACTTCGCTAATTCATCCATCACCATGGAATCTTTATTAAGGAGATGGTTAGATTGACATCCTCTGTGATATCCTTCTTAGGGAGTTATGAAGAATTCTATTAGGCTTTCTAGGAATGGATTTGGCTACATCTGGTACCTCCCACACTTTTTTGAAAATCATGACTATTAGCTTGTCTGGGGGAGGCACTACTCATGTTGCTGGACAAGAGGAATAAATGGTTTCCTGTATGAGCTGCTCCTCAGAAGAGGTGAGGATCCACTGGCCATGATCCTCTCTGCCTCATCATTTCAAATCGCTTGTTGAAGGATGCATCATCTGTAGGTGATCTTGGATGGGGGAACCTCCCCTTTGTCCAGATCTGTATCTTGCGTGGAAAACTCTGAGGGTAGTTCAAGTGCTTCCTTTTACACTTCTTTCTTGGGGGGTGGTGAAGTATCCTAGAAGAGTGTCCTCTGGATCTCACCAGAATAGGCATAGTAATCTTCTGGTCCTGAAGGGGTCTAGATGGTGGTCAGTTCACGGGTCAAGCTTTTGAGAGGCCTTAGGGCAGAATCAGCACCTCTGACATGTTAGGTACAAAGAAACTTGGTGTAGTGCTCTTCTGTGCCATGGAATTCACCTATGTGCCCACAGCTAGAACCAACAAGACTGATAAGGTCAAGAACCGCAATGTCAATGAACCACCCCAATTCTTGATGCTGAAGCTTCTGATGCCGTAGCCAAAACAGGGGCCTTCAGTCCCAAAGCATGGAATGAGAAATGTTCTGACACTGAGAATGGCACTGAAACCATTAGAGCTGCATCTATCAGTGCTGATAAAACTCTGACTGCTGTGTGCCTTCTAATACTTGACAAAGACATCAGTATTAATGTCACAGGTGCTGAAGTACTCTGTGCAGTAGAACTGATGTCCATCTGCACTTAAGTGCCTGACATAACAGCAGGCACATATTCCATGGCTGCCATTGCAGAGATGACACCATACCAAAGTTGGGCCTTGATGAAGGCCCATGTTTTCTGCTCCCAATCAACTTGTGTAGGGTTCCTCGGGTATCTGAGACAGCAAAAGGAAGCTAGAAAGGGAAGTCTTGGGTGTATCAGCTTAGAGAGTTCCTGTATGAGCTCTCTGCATAGACTCCTGCACTGTACCAGAAGATTCTTGTAAGGGAAGAGAAGATGGCTTAGCAGGCATGGCAGTGATTGACATCTCTCTTCTGAGAGATGGGGACAAGATACAAGACTCCTCAAACAGTGTGGAAATCCCAATGAGGGATTTATTTCCCACACTCAAAGCAAATGTTAGTCTTAGCTATTGACATCCAACAGCAATACTCACATTAGTTATGAAAGATGTTCCCCAACAGGGTAATTAGCTTTAGGCACTCTATCTCTGGCTTCAAACTGATTGATATACTAGATGAAGGCTGTATTAGGGTTTGACAGCAGGAAATAACTGAGAAAATGATGCTGGCTGACAACCCCTATACTTCGACATTGGAGGTGAGGACATCTGCCATGCCAGGAGGGGAATAAATATCTTGTATTTGGGCCACTCAAGGACTTCCTTAACAGTAAATTCCAGGGAGTTATTACTGCAACAGTGAAATACTACCATCAAAACTATGGGAGAAATTTTTTTATAGACCTATGGAGCTGAAGATGACCTCTCAACAACCTATAAACAATTCTTTCTTACAAGTTCCACAATGATGTGGTCTACATCAGGTAATGGAGAAGAAAATGTGGTTTATTGTAGGCTACTTTTTTGAATCCACTAACTCCATCAAGGATGGTCTTGAAGTTGCATGCTCCTAGGCTGAGGTCTTTAAATGTTTCAAGGTCAAAGACTCTAGCACCAAAACAACAGAAGCAGACCTACATTCCAAAGTTGACAATCTACATATTTACAGATGCCTTGAGCTTCTTAGGACTCCTTGAAAAGATGCATCTGAAGTCTCCATTTACATTAAACTGTAATGAGGGTATACACTTTACAATTATCACACCTGCTGGAGGAATATGACCCCTCCTCTAGAAGAAGGACAAGTATCTAGCATGTCTACTGCATACATTTTCTCTAAAGGGAAGGGTAAACAACCTGTACTGTTACTGATTAGACTTGGCAAGCACTCCAAAAACACTACAAATTCTACAACTGAGCAACAATACATAGAACATGAAAAAGAAGCAAACTAACCACAAACAGCAATCATCCCCTTTGTTGAAAAACCTAAGCTAACAGCCAAGAAATTAGACATTAAACCACCTTAAAATTACAGCGTGGAATTATAGATGTCATTCTGCAGAGAAAAAAAGCAAAGAAAAAAAACACAACTCTTTAAAACACTAAATACAAGGGATGGTCGAGGCGTAAAACAAAAAGCATAAACACTTGATAAAACTTTTTTTTTTAAGTTTCATCAACAAAATAAGAAAAAAAAAAAAACAGGAAAATGATCTCTGTGTTGTATTTGACTAAAATTTGAAGAAGAAAGTCACTCATGACCAAGGTGACCAATGGTCCCAGTATTTCAAGGACAGTCCCAGTTTGGAAAGTCTCTGTCCTGGAATCCCAAACATTGTCCTTGGGACACAGAAATGCCCCGATTTAGACCGCTCAGTTTGAATGGTGATTTGCCTTCCCAGGGCAGCCATCTCATCTGAAGCAGCTCTGGGGATTTTGTGATTTTTCGGGGATGCCATTGGGTATGGGGTAAGGTCAGATGCCTTTGCCCTGGCAGGAGCCTTCCAGGCCCTGCCGCCATCAGTCAGTCACTCCCTCAATGATGTCTCCTGCAGGCAGCCAAATCATGCTGGATCAGTCATGCTCTCGGACCCTCTCAGGGAAGCTTCAATCTGAACCCATCTGCTCCTCCGGAACTCCCCTCGGCCACTGAGGGGCAGATCCTCTCTCATGAAGGCTTCAGAATCCCCCTGCTTTCCCATCCAGAGCAGCTCTGGGGACTTTGAGATTTGTCAAGGATGCTGTCGGTTATGGGGTGAAGTTGGATGGCTTCACCCTGGCAGGAGCTCTGCAGGTCCCTCTGCCATCCACCCTGGTGCTTCCTCAAGGATTTCCATCATGGGGAGCTCTGCCTGACTCCACTCACCCAGGCAGGAGCTCTCCAGGCCCCACCACTGTCTGCCAGTTGCTCCCTTAAGGACTTCCATCATGGGGGGGGGGCTGTGCCTGACCCCGCTGACCCAGGCAGGAGCTCTCCAGTCCCTGCTACTATCCGGCCTAGTGTTCCCTTAAGGACTTCCATTGTTGGGAGCTCTGCCTGACCCCCCCTCACCCAGGAAGGAGCTCGCCCAGCCCTGCCACTATCTGCCTCTCTTCCCTTTCCAGACTTCCGTCTCAGAGGGGGCATGGTCCATACCCCCTCACGCAGGTGAGAGCTGTCATGTACCAGTCACTTTCCACCTCTCTCCCTTCCAGACTTCCATCAGGACTGACCCCCCCTCTGGGGTTCCACTTCAACCCAGGAGAGAGAGAGCTCTTTTCCAGGCTTACATATCTCCTAAATGCTGCCAAATCATGCAGTATCATGCATGCTCTTGGAGCCTCTCAGAGGATCTTCCCAGCCTCATGGAACTCTGCTGGGCCAGGAAGCCTCAGACAGTCCCTCATCCAGACATCCGTGACACCGGTTCTCCACTTTGCCTTGCACCTAGAACTTTCAAACTTGCAGGGGAGATGGCCCTGTTTCTCCCCATCTCTGCACTTTTTGTGGCACACCTCAGTCTCTCACCACCACGGTGTCAGGCACAGATGAATGTGCATTGCTTTAAGCCTCCTGGCATGTGGCCTCTTGCCTCCTGTGTGGTGCTATTCACAGAGTGGCATCCCCACAGTGCCTGGTGAAGGATGCGAGGCCAACCTGCCTGCCCCAGTACTAGATGACATGGCTGCCCTATCTCCACTCCCATGGGGGTGGGAAAATGGGATTGCAGATCTGGCTTCCCGAGGGGGCCCACAAGTGTCCCAGTTTAGGTTCTGTAACAAAATGGTCACCTTACTCATGACAATACTTGAAACAATTCAACACAATAGCCTAGGGTGTTAGGGAAACTGAAGTTACTTCAGTAGAGAGAAGAGGGCAGTGCAAGATAGTCTGGGATGATGAGCAGACAAGGCCTCTGGCCTTAATCCATCAAGTTGTAGAAGTTACTAAGAATGGTTCCACTATAAATATCTTCCATTTCTAGTTGCTAGACTTTTGCATCCTGGCTTAGGCTGCTCTTCTCCTCACTTGTGAAGCTTCTGCAATCAAATGTCTAATCCTTTAGCTCTGTTAAATCTTATGCGATGTTCATAACTACATATTATGAGAAGAACCCAAACAAGCACAGCACAAGTGACTGAATGTCATTTATATCCACACAAAAGCACATTTACTAAAAGACTTCATGGGGGAAATTGTCACAATTGGTAAAATACCACTTAACATAAAATAAAATTTTTGTTGTACACTTATGAGAGGGAGAAAAAGTGTTGAATACTTGTTATCTGGAAAATTTGATCAAAGCATATCAGTGACTAACTTCATAATGGAAAATGCAGACAAGCAGACAATAGTTTTAGAGCAACAAAAAAGTGAAAGAACCTAATAGCAATTAATAGAACTGCACTGGCAATTTCATCTCTGCCACCCGTAAGACTACTGGAACTTAGCCTGGCATTAAAAACTTTCCCAGGCTGCCTGAGCATCTCTCCTTTACCAATAATGCTGAGCATGCAAAGATCCATCGCCAGATCTATGCCAACCCAAAAAAGACACAGCAGAGGAAAAAATAACCCTTGCATAACTCTGAACCCTCCTACAAAAATAATGGTACCTGTCAGGCCCAAGGCAGGAGAAAGAGATGGAGATGGTAACAGAGATGAAAATGTCAATGCAAATCTATTGCTAGAGTAAGTATGCAACTTACGTATCATACAGAAGTTTCTCCACTATGTCACCTGTAGGACAGGGTTCATGGTTGACCCTGTGGATGATGATGCACACCTTGCAGTGTCTTGAGAAAGTGCTTAGAGTTGCCTATATTGCAGCTGCACAAATGTCATCCACAGAATTGTTTTTAAAGAAAACAGGCAAAATGGCAACTGTTTTAGTTTAACGTCAGCAAAGAGGATTAACTTTGATCAACTAGCAGTGGTCTCTAAGGAAAAAGAAATCAATTTTCTTCAATATGTTCTTCTCATGTCAAATCGCAGGGCAAAGGTCAAGATCTGAACCCACTAGCAAAGCTGTAAAGGGTCCTTGCCCACCACAGGAATTGAAGACACTAATCAGTTACCCGGACTTTCACTCCCTCAGGTTAAGAGAGGAGGAAGTCCTTGGATGGCTTCAGATCAGAAGGTCTGTCAAAAAGGTGAGGCCAACGCAGGAGGAAATTATATTTGGGACCAAAAAGGGGCTGTCAGGATCATTTTGGGTTTGCAAATCTTGGTCTTCTCAAAGAACTTGAATTAAAATCAAGAGAGTCCCAAATACTTCCTGACAACTGCATCCCTGGGGCATTACCCCTAGGAGATGAATAAGGGGAAAATGCATCTGAATCTGGTCAATGATTTAGAAGAGATCATACCCTCAGCAATGGAACTGAATATGCGTTATTAACTGAAGAGACCACTTATGATGTAGCAGCAGTTAACTGAGCCAGTCCTGCTATTGAACTTGCTTGTTCTAGGATGGGAGAGTCAACAAGAAAGCAAATGGAAGTGAATGCCAATTCCCATACTCTCATGGCATCCTGAATAAGAGGACAGAAATGACTTCTCCCCTGCTTTTTATATAAATCAAACTGCTGCCATGTTGTCAAGTTAATGGAAATCACAACAATGAGGAAGGGGGGGGGCTTAAACATCTGCAAGGTGAGGACATCCCTCATTTCTAGAATGTTTATGTATAGATTGGTTTTGAGGACAGACCATGTAGCTTAAATAGCTTGGACTGGCTGCTCCACATGATGCTCCCAAACAAATACCATAGGCACCAATGAATACAATCACATATTGGGAAACTGAACAGGCCATCATGAAATGTGTTATTTGTATTTTTTGGATATCCAAATAGGGACTTCTATTAGAATAAGCTGATCTCACTGAACCTTGAAGGTCCACTACAGACCTCTCAAAATACCATGAAAACTGAGAACCATGAGCCCCACTACATAACAGTTACAGGGATGGAGTACCTCTCTGTGGAATTCAGGGACTGAATCTTGTCTGGCTGAAGAAAGGCTTGACAAGAAGACAGTGTGTCCAGAGTGTAACCTATAAATTAAATCAACTGCATAGATGTTAACTGGAACTTACAGTATTTACTCTTTACTGCTAAGAACTGTAAAAGCTCAAGAAGCATAACCCGCGAGACCATTACAACTATAGCTAAAAATCTAAGAGGCATTCATTCAGGTAGTGAGAAACCCTGAAGCCTTGCACCCTTAAAACCACTGCCACTAACGACATGCATTTGGTTATCATCTTGGGGGCTGCTGTAACACCAAATGGTAGTATCCAGAACTGAAAAATGACTGCCCCTACCTAGAAGCGTAGGAACCTCCTGGACTTGTTTGCGATCTTGACACACTGTTACACATCCTGGAAGCCCAAACAGCACATTTGGATTCCTTAGGACAAACAAAGATGAACTGCCTCATAACTATACAAAATGGCTGTATGAAGATGTGTTGCTTTAGACGACCCCCCCCCCCCGATCAAGAATAAGCCTGAGATCCTTTCTCTTTTCTGTTATAAAAAAACTTTGAGCAAAAAACAACTCTTGTCCTTTATGGTCTGGAGGGGCCTCATGTACGGCTCTTTTTTAGCGCAGCCTCTGGGCTTTACTTTGGCTACAGTTCTTTGATGGAATGGGACAGAGATAAACGTCAGCTTGGGAATGATCAAAAATGGAAGGGAACAGCTTTTACATACCATATAGTCTATCCACCTGCTGGATGTGATAGCCTCTCAATCTAAAAGGTGGAGGAATGGATCATTTTCACCACCACTTCCAGAGAGGAGCAGTCAGGTAAGTCTTCACAGAGTTAAATGCTGTCCTCCCAAGGAAGTAGTGATGTATGCCTGGCTGCTTTGCTGATGGACAATCTCCACAGGGAGCACAGTCATTCTGAAGGTACTGCATTTGTTACCACAATCTCAGAAGTTATTTTCTTGGGAGTGCCAAAACCACAGCTAATGTGTGCTCTGTTTCACATGAAGGAATGACTGCTGAGAAGCCAGAAATTTCACTTAAAGCTCAGTAGGCATATTACTCTTGCTCTCTTTTCTCTGTAGTTTGACTTTTATAGAGGGTCCAAACAACAAACTATCAAAAGGGCTGTTTATAAAGTCTGCATTTGCATTTTCACCTAAATTTGTTGGATGAAACCAGGTGTTTTTACCTGGTTGCGCTGGCTGTAACATCCATACTGTGGAAGCACAGGCTTGCTAGGCACAGAACTGAAGTGATGACATCAGGGACTCTTAACTTTAATGTCAGAGTCTGGCAACACCTTTCAGAGCACAAGCAGGTTGTCAATCAACTCTTTCTGAAATCTAAACAAACTTGAAGACATGTACCATGTAATTTAACACCCCCTACCCCCCAAGAAAGGATAGAGACTGGAAATGCTTGCTTCCTTGGTCCATCCAATGGGAATGTAAAGAACACTGCCAGAGAACCAGGGGGACTTCTTAAAAGAAGACAAGACAAACATTAAACCCAAGTTCCTAGCTTGGCCTGTCATTGAGAGGCTGGAAGATCTTAACCTGTGTCATGACATCTGGTTTCACTGATGTATTTTACATCAGCAGTTGAACCATTTCAACAGCTGAAAGGCAGACTAGGGGGACTGCTAGGGTTCAGCAATGTTGTAATCTGAATCAAAAGTGGTGCTTAAAGGCCATTTTGCTTTAACCTTAATGTGCTCCAGAATTTCACCAAACTTCAGTTCATCAGGTAACAATAGGGGATCAGCCTCCTGGTCATCCTGTGTATCCAGAGTGAGAGACTCTTCACAAAAATCTAAGTGATTCCTCTTGCACTTTGTCTTGTCACCTGACCTTAAGGTTGGATTCTGAGGAGTGGTATGACTGTGGGCCTAATATAAACCACAACATCCCCCTTGCTTTCCATTCTCCTGCACTGGAAGGGGTGCATGGCAGGAGCAACAGTAAAATGGGGCCCTGTGAAACCATGATCTGTACTTACAAGTGAACGGCTCCTACAGAGAAGCTTGTATTAATGCATCTGGACTAGCTTCGACCACATGCTGAAGGGAAAGCTACTGAGACTGAAGCCAAAATAATTCACCCAGGTAACAATGAAGATGAGCCACAGCCAATGAGTAAAGCTTGATACTGCTGCTTAGCAACCTGGTTGAGGCCATTGGCCTTGATATCAGCTAACTGCCAAAAAGAGTACTCTGGGGACAAAATACTCTACCCTGAAGATGCTGGAACTGAGGACAACTCCAATGGATTAAATCCTTGATGTTGACAGAGGAGTTGAGATCAGAAACACTGTTTGTGGCTATGTTGACAAAATGGACTGGGGCTCAAACCAGTCCTTGTAAGGAAGGGTCAAGGTTGTATCCTGGAGGAGGTGGGCAAGAAAGGTGCTTCCCTGCTAATAATGGGATCTGGAAAGACATCGAAGATCATGTGTAGCACAAAAAATACCTGCCAAACCATTTTATAGTCCAACTGGTTTGAAACTGACTTGTGATGTCTAATGAACACTTTTGAGGTGGGACAGGAGTTACTGTGCTAGGTTTCAGACAACACAACACAGCACAGAACAGAAGCCATTGGAACAGGGAAGGGATGGTACCCTCTTAGACAGTTACACCCTAAACACAGCATTTCCTTACCCCCCCCCCGAATGATTGTTCTCCCTATAGAATTATCCCATACTACTGCACATTAAAGCATGACTTGGTAGATTATTTCTCTCTGTGGCATCTCTTTGCTAGCCAGTTTCCTTAGTGTATACTAAGTGGACTGAATATAAAAAAAAAAAAAAAATATATATATATATATATATGGCATCACATGAATTCAAACTCATTCCCTCCAAAGAAGCTCTGGAAGTTTGTACTGTAACTTCCAATGGGTGAAGTCTATTTTTCAATATAATCAAATTGTGCCCTGACATTTCAACCAAATGTTCATATCTTTTGAACCACAGGGGTTACTAAGCAAGTGTAAATGGCAACCTCTTCAGCAGAAACTGTTTATACAGTGCTAGTATTCTTTAGGTTCTAGGTTTTAAACTGGATTTTAGAAGCTGCAGTAAACACAGTAACTTAAGTTTGTAATATTTTGTAACCAATTTAGAATATCTTAGTAACTACTGAAGTTACACAAATACTGTCAACAGCATTTTTTCTTCCAACAGCTTTCATAAGAAGTTAAGGCAGTTCCATCTGTGCTACTTGGTTGCTCAGATATTTAGAAATATATGAAATGTACAATATATATAATGTATGAACAATTAATATCTCGTTAGTTACACTAAATAGGTTAAATATCAATATAGCTGTGCTTGCCGTTATGATGAAATATTTCAGTACTTTGCATGCAACATGGTTCTGGAATTATTAATGCAAATATGAACAAGCAATATTGGACGCCTAGAGATGTCGGTAGAATGTAACTGCAGAAGCACCTGGAGGCATCACTCAGCTGCAAAGAGTTAAGGAATTCATCTGCCATGCTGTTACATCACTCCATCTAGCAGATCTGAATGTTTATTGAGAAGGGAAGTACATGATCAGGGTACGAAAAGCATTTTTTTATTTCACACCCAATGGGATCATAATGTTATTTCAGGCTATTTTTTTTAAACTATATACTGTTACTTGTTACATTCTTTCCCTACCTTGGGACAAAATCTTACTGCGACTTTTACATCTGAAATAGAAAAAGCACTGACAGCAAAGCCAATACAATACTCCAGCTGACACAGGGAAGGAAAGTGGGAAGACAAGGAAACAAAACACACAAGGGTCACAGCAATTAGGTACTGAATTTTACAGAGGAGATTCAAACTTAACAGTATTTATCACTACTTTACCTCTACATAAATGGAACTGTAACCTGACTAGAGAGAAAGAATAGTGGTGTAAAATCTTACCATAACCATAGATGTCCCTCTCTTCTGTGTTGCAGTATTCCAAACCCTTGAGTTATCCTCTTACTACCCGATCGTCCAGCCAGTATACAAAAGCTTCTAGTCACTGCTACGTACGTGGGATGTCTGACAATGGCTTAGGGAGCGCGTGGGCCATAAAGGTGACATCTGCACGTACCTTTCCTCAGAAATTAATGCTTCAGTCAGACCCCAGTCCCAGAATAGCTGTAGAAGTCCTGTGTCATCCAAGAAGGGACAATTTATTGGAAGGAGGGAGGGAAGGAATACTGCAACATGGAAGAGAAGGACATCTATGGTTATGGTAAGATTTTACACAACTATTCTATGTCCTTCTATTCTCATGTTGCAGTATTCCAAACCCTTGGGTGAGTGCCAAAGTTCAAAGGGAAGTAGAGGGAGGAGGCTTGGAAATGTTTTCTAGAAATCCATGAAGTATTGCCCTGGCAAATCCCACTCTAGATCTAGAAATGTGATCCAATCTAAAATGTTTGGTAAAGGTATGGAGAGAAGTTCATATAGCTGCCTCTAGAATGCAAGCAGTGTCCAGTCCCTTGAAGAAGGCTCCAGATGAAGCCATAGCCTAGTAGAGTGAGCCTTAATTTTGTATTTTAGAATGTTTTCCATGGTACATGTAGCAGAAGGTAATGGCCCTGGAAATCCAGGCAGAGATCGTCTGTTTTGTCGCAGCTTTCCCCAGTGCCCTGCGATGAAAGGAGACAAACAATTGGTCTGATTTCCTAACTGACTTGATCTTGTCAAGGTAAAATCTAAGCTGTCTGTGAACACAAGAGAATGCAAGACTCTCTGTCATTCTGTGAATGTGGGAAGAAGGTGGGCAGGTGAATATCCTGGTTAAAGGATAGCTCATTGACCACTTTGGGCATGAAGGAAGGATTGGTCCTAAGGGTCACCCTATCCTTGTGGAAGGTCAGAAAAGGAGGTATTGCCATGACGGCCTGTAGCTGTGACACTCTTCTGGCTGATGTCATGGCTACCAGGAGTACAGTTTTCCAAGTACAGTGTTTCAGAGAAGCTTTAGATGCTGGTTCAAATGGGGTAACTGTGAGCATCTCTAAAACATAATTCAGGTCCCATGGGGTTAGAACGGGCTTCCTGGGGGGCCTGACATGCAGTACTCTCTTTAAGAATAACTTTGCAGGTAGCCAAGATGCTAAAGTGGGATCAAGATGCAGATGAGCTGAAAAAGCAGCAAGATGGGCCTTGACAGAGGAATATGGCAACCCTGTATGCAAGAGTTTGCACAGATACATTACCAAGGGAACTTCATATTGAAAAGGGTCCAGCTGACTTTGTAAACACCAATTGTAGAATCTTTTCCACTTAAGACAAACAAGATCTCCTGGTAATAGGTTTCCTGGCCTCCTGCAGGACTGTAAGCATGTCCTCTGTGTAAAGGTATCTGTAAGGGATCAAAACTCTTATCACCCACACAGTAAGGTTCAGAGAGACTAGGTGGGGATGGATTAAGGATCCCTTGTCCTGTGTGAGGAGGTCCACTCTGTGAGGTAACTTGTGATAACTGCCCCGGCTAAATGCAGAAGAAGGGGGAACTAATGCCGTATTGGCCAAAAGGGAGTCACTGACAAGACATCTGGTTTGTCCTGCTGGATTTTAAGTAAGACTTTTTGAACAAGTGGGAAAGGGGGGGAATACATAAAGAAACATCCCCTTCCATGAGATTGAAAAGACATATGTTGCCCTCGCCAGGGGACTGGGTAGCTTGGTGCAAAATAATGGAAGCTGTCTGTTCACAGGGGAGGCAAACATCTATCTGTGGTGTACCCCACTTGTGGACTATGTCCAGGAACACATACCTATGAAGCATCCATTTGGGGGATTGTGACATGGACCTGCTCAAGGTGTCTGCCTGAGTGTTCTGGGCTGAAGGGATGTATAATGCCTGCAGACAAACTCCTTGCTGGGTTGCCAGCTCCCAGACTTTGAGTGCAAGTATGCACAGCAAGTAAGATTTTGTTCTCCCTTGCGTGTTCACATACCACAGAACTGTAGTGTTGTCTGTGAACAATTTTAGGGGACCCTGCTTTACAGTATGTTGGAAGACTTTCAGAGCAAATACGATTGCTCTCATTTCACTGATATTGTTATGCTCCCATCTGAAGGAGTCTGACCAAGTACCCTGTACTCTGAGGTTGCCCATGGCAGCTCCCTAACCAAAATCTGAGGCATGTGTGTACATCTCCTGAACTGGGGAGGCTTGTAAGGGAAGCCCCGAGTTGAGTGTCACTTGGTGCAACAACCAAAGGATCACTTTCCCCGAGATATGGAAGGAAAGGTATGTTATACTCCAGGGGGTGTGAGTGTTGTGTCCTGACAGACCTCAAGTTACCATTGCAATTTTCTCATGTGGAGTCTTGCCAATGACAGCATTGGGATAGTGGATACCATATGGCCCACTAGTCTGAGGTATTGACTGGCTGTCAAGGTAGTGGTGTGGAGGACAGAGAGTAGGTACTGCTTTAGGTTTTCCACCTTTTGAGGTGGAAGGAATGCCCTCACGATACCAGTCCTTATTCTGCACCCAAGGAAAACTCGGTCTTGTGAGGGACTTAGATTGGACTTGGGGGTAATTGATACTGAATCCCAGTGCTTGCAGGACTGATATAACTATTTGTCATTAGCATTATAGGGACCTAGAACATTCTACCTGAATCAGGAGGTCATCCAGGTATGGGAAGATTTGAATCCCTTGAATTCTGCAGCAGGCAATCACTGGAGGCAAGCACTTGGTGAATATGCTTGGTGCTGTAGATAGTCCAAAGGGCAAAGCAGAGAACTGAAAGTGTGAGGAACCCACAGAAAAATGTAAATATCTCCTGTAGTCGGTCCTTATGGGGATGTGTAGGTAGGCATCCTTTATGAAGTGGCTAGGAATCCCTGAGTCATTACCAAGGGTCTGGGGTGTAAGCATATGAAAGGTGGGTACTTGCAAGTTAAGCTTGAGGTGGGAGAGATCTAGGATCAGTCTCCATGGTCCATCCTTTCTTAGGACTAGGAAGAGTCTTGGGTAAAATTCTCTTCCCATTTCTGCCAGGGGTATTGGCTGTATTGCCCCTTGAACAAGCAAGCAGACTGTCTACATCTGGCTAGAAAAGGGAGAGCTGTTCTTTGGGTGGTTGTGAGATGTCCCTCATAGAGAGTGGGGTAATCCAGGCCATAAAATAACCCATTTCTATAATGGACAAGCCCAACCTGTGTAAGGTAATGCTTTTCCAAACTGGAAGACAGCGAGAGAGCCTTAGGGACAGAGGAATGAAATCAGGGGGATTAGGCAGCAGAGATGGGTAGTCACAGACTACCTGCCCTGTCCTGAAACTAAGGTTTCTGGGCAGGAGTCTGAGCAGGTCTGGAAGGAGTCTGTCACTTCCTGGTGCCCTGCTCCACCAACTTCCACTTCCAGAGGCAGAAAGAGTGTTTTCTGATGAACTGGGTTTTGGAAGGGTAGTTCTATGAAATTTGTGTATAGGAGATACAAAAAAGTGCTTTATACCCCATAGCTCCTTCCCTTTTTGTTGAAGGGTTTTGAATAACTCAACTACTTTTGTGCCAAAAAGGGCAGAGTTATCCAGGGTTGCATCCAGACATTTGGCAGCAATGTCACCAGGAAAAGGCTGTAATCTTAGCCAAGAATATCTTCTTAGGACTGAAGCAGATGCAGTAGATCTGGCAAAAGCTTCTTCAGCATCATAACTGCATCTAATTGAATGTCTTGAGACCTGGGAAGACAGGGAAAGAAGGCTATAAATTTGTGCCTTAGAAGGAGAACTAGGGAAGTCTGATAAGAGCTTGGTGGCTTGGGCCAAAAGGGCTAGGGCATACTTTGACATGTGTGTCTGGTAATTCACTGCTCTGAAGGCCAAAGTAGCAGAAATATATGTTTTTGCCAATATGCTCTATGGCCTTGCTGTCCTTTGTCTGTGGGGAGGACAGATGTGGAAGGAAGCAGTTTGGAAGGCTTATCAGCAGAGACTGAGACACTGCCAGGATTTGCAACTAGGTATTTGATCAGAAATTTGGCCCCCTCAGAGACCTTATAGAACCTGTCAGGCCTCCAGGGGCAAGGGTTTGTGAATCAGGGTTTACAGAAGCTGCACTGAAAGCATCCAAGAAAGCAGGCAAGACAGGTAAAATAGCAGAAGGAGGAGCAGGCGGACCTCTGACATCTCAGAGGAATCCCACTTAAAGAATTCTTTCATTTTATAGATGGTCTCACCAAAAGTGAGATCCTCACCTGGAGAGTCTGACTCAGCAGAGTCCTCCTCAGGGGAAGCATAACCAAGGGGAGATGGCATCCGAGACACATAGGAAAGTGAGTCCTCTGAGGAGGAGTTAGACGAATCCTCAGCTTCAGGTTGAGTGATGTCTTCAACCCAAGATCTTGGAGGCAACTGGTGGAGAGGGAGGCATAGCAGGCCTTAGGGCCATGAATGCATTAAATAAACTTTACGAGAAGGCTTACCAGTCTGGTTGGCTTTCTGCAGGGGGTGAAACATGCTAGGTATTCTGTTTCCTTTTCAGGGAAGACCTAAAAGGTGGAAAGCCTTAGGGAGACCTAAGTTCTGGGAGCCATAGAGGAGCCTGTCTGGGCAGCCAGAACAAGCCAAGGAACCCCCTCATCATCAGCGGGCATCTGCAAAACCTCCACTGTCATGCCTTCCGCTCTGGGTTCTGCAGCCTCCTGAATGGTACCCGCTATACCCAGTTTAGTGGATTCTGAACATTCCTCCAGGCCGTTGGCCAGAGGAGGGACATCGGGTGGAGGAGGTGCAGTAGCAGATTCAGGCCAAAAAACTTTGGCCTTCTTTTTGGGTGGCTCGATGGACTGACTGGATGGTCCTTCAATAGCTAGCGCTAAGCGTGTGAGATGCTGGTTTTCTAAATAAATGTTAAGGGTGTGCAGACAGCTGTGGAATGGCTTAGAGAGGAAGGCCTGACAGATCTCGCAGGTTTTATGGTCTTCAGCAGGCCCTAAACAGAAAAGGCACAAGCTTGTGGGTGTCCTTATGAGGCATCTGACGTTTGCACCTGCACTTTCCTTTCCTGGATGACATGAACATAGAAACACAGTGACCCAAAAGAAATAAAAAAAAAAAAATGACCCCAACGGGGTACTTATCTTTAAAAATGAAGAACCGATGGCAGGAAGAGCTGATGTTCGACTGGTGGCAGAGATGTTCTGAGGAAAGGTACATGCAGACATCACTTTGATGGCCCATCCTCCCTAAGCCAATGTCCGATGTCCCATATACCTAGCAGTCACTAGCTTTTGTACACTGGCTGGACATTCGGGTAGTAAGCAGAGGATAACCCAAGGGTTTGGAATACTGCAACATGAGAAAAGAAGGACATCAGAACAACATTCTCATCAGCTGGGCTCCTGAAGTGCTTTATGGGCAAAGAATAGATTTCCAAGAACATAACATCAGTAAGTCTTCCTCTATGATGACATTCAGGACTCACAATTTCTGCCTAATAGTGGTCATTACAGACATAGCTATTCTTAAACAAATTTTTGGCTTAAAGCAGTATGCTAAGGAAAAACTCATCTTCAGACTCAGACTCAGTAGCAGACTTGGAATCATCATCAAAAGTCAGACATTTCAACTACAGTACACCAACTTTCTAGGACACCAGCTTCTCTTTACCTACTTGGGAGGATGTGTAAGTACTCCCGATGCAAGAATACACCCAGGCTTTTCTAAGGCAGCACAAACAAAGAATTCTTCAGAAAAGAGTCTCTCCTAAACAATGAGCACAACTGAAATTCTTATCCTGGTGTGGGGTCACCCCACAAATACTTTTAAGTCGGTTTTCTTTTTCACAGTAGCAACCTACCCAGGAAAGTAAAGGTGCCAAAAGGGTTGAAGAAGCGGCCTGACTAACATAGAGAGAGAGAGAGAGAGAGAGAGAGAGAGAGAGAGAGACAAAAAATTATACTTACTGGTCTTCAAAAAAAAAAAAAAAAAGAAAAATACCAGCATGTAATACAAAGCATCACAGATCACGGCATTTCACATACAAGCACTGGTCCAGAAAGAAAAACTTCAATTTGAAATCTGTTGGAAAAAGTTCCCTAATTCATAGATATATACAAGCCAACAACCACAATGGACTTGTAAACCTAGCCATGCATTCCAAATGTATCTGACAAGTTTAGGAATCTTAAGATTATTTGAAGGGGTATATGTAGAGTAAGGCTTGGGTGGTCAAGCAGTTACAGGCTGCCTCTGTCCATTAGTGACATCGGTGCCAGACCAGGAGTGAATTTCCAATTCCCCATTCAATTGTCCAAGCTGCATTTGAATTGGGTGATTCACATGGATAGAAAGCCTGTTCCAGAGAAGGGGTAGTCTCTGAGAAGCATACCAGTCTCTCCATGTCCTACTTATGTCTCAAGCGAGGTTATGATATTTGATCTGTAGATATGCAGAGGGTCCATCACAGTAGGATCCAAGGATGACCTGCATCACTCTGTAGGTGACAGAGTACAGGGACAGGGCTTTGATTTAATCCAAGTAGAGGAAACTCTGTAGACATTCTAACTGTTGCATGTGCCTGGTCCGGTGCATACTGTAAGGGGCATATTCAATGACTGGTCTGATGAGGGCTGAATACAGTGGATAACAACATCCTTGGAACTAGATAACATACCCTTGTTTATAGGTTGCACAATGTTGAACAATTTCCTTACTCCAGTAGCCACATAATTGTCAAAGGGCAGGTGACTGTCGACACACATCCTCAACTCTCAACTAATGGGTCTATTCTTAGTTGTATGTTTTCAATAAAGTAGTTTCCCAGGGTAGCCAACTTCACAAAGGATATTATTATGCATTTCTTGGCATTGAGTTTCAGACAGTGGCTCTGGCACCGGTTAATTGCCTGACCGCTGCTGTTGGAGGATATTAGTATCTTGGGAAGATTCTAAGACTACACCTATTTGCAGTTGTCTGCAGACCTGATCAGCCAAAGGCCCTGGACATTAGCCTTGGCTTCAGAGAAGTAAATTCCAAAACAGAGTGGACGCAGCACAGAGCCAGAGGGACTTTGCTACTTACCAGTCTCTTTGTAGACATGGACTGCTCCTTAGTCTAACTTCCTAGGTCTTATCCGAGAGCCATTTGGCTTATCCAGTGGGGAGACAATGGATTACACCTAATTCTGTGAGTTTGCCTATAATGCCATCGTAGGGTATTCTATCAAATGCCTTAAGCCATGGCAAGGTAGGCGGTATGCACAATTCTGCCCTCATACATTGCTTTGATGACCTTTTGAAGTCTACCAGGTTGAGAAGGCATGATTTGTCACTAATAGAATCAAACTGGATTGGATCCAGTGTTTGAAGATTTCTTAACACATCACTAATCATTTCCATGATAATGCCTTTCATGGCTTTGCATATGAGACTAGTCAAACTTATGAGTCTGTACTTACCTGGGTCTGCAGATAGTCTGCCCTTGTGTAGAGGGATGACCGTTGGAGTTCTCCATTCATGTGGCAAGAATCCTGCCTGGACGCTATGGTTAAACAGTGACCCTAGTGGTTCTGCTAGGTCATGTTTCATGCTATTTAAAAATGCATCCTGGGCTATTACCGGGATCCATCAATGAAGTATTCTTCGCCTTTGAGAACACATCGAGGACTTGCTCCCTACAGATCGGGGGTTACATTTAATGGCATTTCCTGTGGGGTAGCTGAGGGGGAGAGAGGGTAAAACTGGAGCCAAATTTCAAGGCCAGTAATTTTGCTACATCTTCACGTTCAGTGCAGGTGGTACCAATTACAAATAGTTGTGCACATTACTATGTGCAGCCTTTAAGGTTGTGGACATAGATAAAGAAAAAGTATGTCTGTCCTTTGCCTGGGAGACCATTTTTACCTCAAACTGACTTTCGTTCCTTTTGTTATACAACCTATTGATATTAGGATTCCAACAAGATGGCTTTTTGTTTTTGCACTTTTTCTTGGTAGGCACAGCTGCATCTATGCATCTATAGGGTTTCAGTGCATGATTCTGCATAGGTAGCAGCGTTCTCAGGGTTTGGGGGCCTTGAAATTTTGTCAAGTTATAATTTAATAATAAGTTTGCCTTAGAATAGTTTTTAACTTTTACAGGGTTAGCGTTAGCAGCGGTCCCGGGTCAAACCTTACCAGAAGGGACATTACAGTAGGGTCTCTGCAGTGCTCTCTCATGTCAATGAACACCCCTAGTGGACATCTGGACTATCTGATCCAGGAAGTTTGTGTTGACCACATGCAGGAATCTCTGGGCTTGCAAGTTTGGGTCATGTAGGATTCCCAGTTTATAGTGGAGTGGTTAAAAGTCATCCATGAATATGGTACTGAGATGAATGGTGAGGGCTGACAGTAAGTTTGAATGTGTGTTATGGGTTTCCTGCATCATAAAAGGGGGGGGGGGGTAGCTTGCAAAGATAAAGTATGGGACTTTGTCTATAGCAATTTAAACATGGACAAGCTGAAGTGTGCCAACCTGTTTGACCAGCCTTGAGGAATATTTGGTTTTAATGTACACTGATACACCTCCAACTTTAGTCCATGCCTGTGCAGTAACTGGTCTAAATGCGTGAAAGGCACTGCAGCCCTGCACTGCAGATGTGCTCTCTGCAGCTTTAAAACACTTCTCTGCAACTGCAAAAATGTCTGCATTCTCCAGGGTTAGGAGAGCCTGAAGGGAGAGGAGTTTCTTAGTCTCCTAGCATTAAGCAATAACACTTTCTAGACTTTCTTGATTTGTTTTCACAAAATGTGTGACCTTCAAAACTGAAAAATAAAATGCAATTCTTAAGTACTGGGAAAAAGCTCACCTACACCCACCCTTACTCAGTGTAAAAACTAGCTTTAAGTGAAGGTTACTGCACTTCACGGTAGGGGAATACTCTGATGTATCACAACCTCAGACAATGTATACTTCCCCCCCCCCATAATCACTCTAACAGTTTCTTAATTCTGAGGCCCCATATTACTGTTCTCAGAACAGTGGAAGTCAGTGGAAAAAATATAGATAATACCATCACAGACTCAATTTTGTAACCACTTTCAAAACAAAAGTTGAAATGATATAAACAAATGCCTACATACACATTGCACAATATTACAGTTTCTCCTTTCAAAATTGAAATAAAGACAAAAAAGAAATAAGAAGTTATGTACTCACCATAACGTTCCATCTGAGTAGGTAAACTTCATTTGTCAGCAACCTTTAGGAATCGGATCCGACCTCGGATCCGAGCCGGCAGTTTTCAACAGCTTTAGATCCGAGCTCCAAGCTCCTCCCCCCTACCCATAATCCCCTGCCAACCCTGACTGACCTCAGATCAAGTTTGCCCAACAGCAGAAGCTGCTAACAATGATTAATCCCAAGATAAGTGGGTAAAACCCATGGACCTGAGTATGAGAACATTTACAAGTGAGGGGGCAGGAGGGAGGGACGGTTGCTGACAAATGAAGTTTACCTACTCAGATGGAACGTTATGGTGAGTACATAACTTCTTAATCTGAAGTAGTTAACTTCATTTGTGTAGCAATCTTTGGGACAGAGTCCCCAGCTACCTGAATCTTGGGCGGCCTTCATGGAAGGATGTTCCGGAGCACTGCAGAGCCAAAGGATGCTCTCCCTCTGGAGATAATGTCCAATTTGTAGTGATTGATAAAAGTATGAGATGAAGCCCAAGTGGCTGCCGAGCAAATATCATCCAAAGAAACTCTAGCTCTAAAAGCCGCAGAGGTAGACATAGATCTAGTAGAGTTGGGCATGGACTCCCTGAGGTGTGGGCCTGCCCGAACTTTCATATGCTAAAAGGATACACTGTGAAATCCATCTAGAGAGTGTGACTTTAGACACAGGTTTACCCAAGTTAAATTTGGCAAAGGAGATGAACAACTGGTCGGATTTCCTATGACCACATGTCCTGTTGATGTAGAAGCGAAGTTGTCTATGCACATCCAATGAGTGTAATTTGTATTCCCCTTTGTTATGGTAGTTAGGAAAAAAGACCAGCAAGTTGATGGACTGGTTAATATTTGACTCAGAGGCAACCTTGGGAAGAAAGGAGGGATTAGTCCTGAGGTAAACTCTATCTTTGTGAAAGGTCAAGTATGGGGGTTTTACGCAGAGGGCCTGTAATTCAGAGACCCTTCTAGCCGAGGTGATGGCGACAAGAAAGGCCATTTTCCATGACAAGAATTTAAGATCTATGGAAGCTGCAGGCTCAAACAGGGGAGCTGTCAAGGCCTGAAGCACCAGCGTTAAATCCCAAGGAGGGACTACATCCTTCACTGGGGGTCTGAGCAGAAAGGTGCCCTTCAAAAAGGTCTTACACAATTTTGTGGTGATCAAAGGGCCCAATTCGTTTCCAACGTGATGAGAGATAGCTGCTAGTTGGACCTTAACTGTGGAGGAACTAGCCCCCTGATGAAACAGTCCTGACAGAAAGTCTAATACAGCGGGCAAAGGAGCTGTAAAAGGATCCAAATTTTTGCGTTCCGCCCAAATGGAGAAACATTTCCATTTGCTGCTATAGATCTTTCTAGTAGAAGGCTTGTGCGCTGCTACTAGAATGGTTTTAACTGGGGAAGAGATACTGGGAGTCCTAGCTATGAGTGGAACTGGAGCAGCCAAGCTGTGAGTTTGAGGTTGTCCAGGTTCGGGACTGGGAGATCTAGGGGGTGGGATTAGATCCAGAATCCAAGGAGGATTCACCAGATGAGACCAAAGGTAAGGGAACCAGGTTTGACGTGGCCAAAACTGGGCAAGGAGGATAATCCTGCTCCCCAACCGACTGGCTTTCTGCAGAAACTTCAGCATCAGAGGAAGAGGAGGGTAAGCATAAAGAAGACCGGGAGGCCAAGCATGCACCAGAGCGTCTCTCGGGGGTTCCCCAGAGGGAGAAATGAGAGCGAAGTAATCGTAACATTTTGTGTTCGAGGGAGAGGCAAAGAGATCGCAACAGGGTTGACCCCATTTGGTGAAGATCCGATTCACTATCTCGGGATTCAGAGACCACTCGTATGGTAACAGGATGGTGCGACTTAGTTTGTCCGCTAGAATGTTGGACCGTCCCGGAATGTGAGTTGCTATGAGAAAGCGGTTGGTGATCGCCCATTCCCACACCCTCATGGCCTCTTGACAGAGTGGGTAAGACCTGGGTCCGACCTGTTTGTTGATGTACCAGACAACCGACATGTCCGTCTGAATCGCAATCGTTCCTACAGGAAGAAGGTCCTGAAGTGCTTGCAATGCTAACAGCACTGCCCTCATCTCTAGGACATTGATAATGCAGTGAGGTCTCCATGAGGTCCCACGTGCCTTGGACTGTCCTGCCAGAACAATGCCCCCCACCCGAGGCGGGAGGCGTCCGTGGTCACCGTGGCTAGTGGAGGGGTCATAGAAAAGGAGCGTCCTTGCTGGAGGTCCGGAGATTGGAGCCACCATAGGAGGGCCCTCTTGCAGGCCCTGCTGAGGGGAACGGGATGGCTCAGAGGATAGTGAAGAAAGGACCACTGGACCTGGAGGGTCCATCGTAAGACCCTCATGTTCAAACGTGCCTTTGGCAATAGGTTGATCGCTGCCGCCATCGAGCCAAGAGCCCTCAGGACCAATTCTGCCGGGGGAGCTGGAGACTGCAGAATGGCCTGCACGTGTAGTCTCAGGGATAGTAGTCGGTCTGTGGTCAAGAAAGCTAGGAGCTTGTTTGTGTCCAATCTGGTCCCTATGAAGTCTATAGTCTGAGTCGGAGTAAGAGACGACTTCTCTATGTTGATAGTGATCCCCAGCCGGGGAGCTAAACGAAGAAAGTAGTTTCTGGCTGCACAGAGTAGATGCCTTGTCGGGGCGGTCAGGAGACAGTCGTCCAGGTACGGGAAGACCTGAATTCCCTGGAGCCTCAGGTGGGCCGCTAACACTTTGGTGAACACCCTGGGGGCTGTGGTGAGACCAAAGGAGAGGACCCTGAATTGGAAATGACTGGCTCCCAGCCGGAAGCGGAGGAACCTCCTGGATCGCCTGTCCATCAGAATGTGGTAGTACGCATCCTTGAGGTCTACAGAGCACATCCAATCATTCTCCCGCAAAAGGGGGAGGATGGATTGAAGAGTGACCATGCGGAACTTCTCTTTGGTTACTGACAGGTTCAGGGAAGAGAGGTCAAGGATCGGTCTTAAGTCCCCAGTCTTTTTTGGCACCAAGAAGAACCTGGAGTAAAACCCGGACCCGCACTGGTCTGGGGGGACATGTTGGATGGCTCTTTTTTCCAGCAAGTGTTGGATTTCCATTGCTGCGGCCTCCCTCTGATCGGGTGGGACATCCGGGAGGTATCTGGGGCGGCGTGGGTAACGAGAAAAGGGAATTTGGTATCCTCTGGATATGATGTGAAGCACCTAGCAGTCTGTCGTGATGGACTCCCAAGCTGCTGGGTGCTTCGGGAAACGCCCCCCCGACTGCCTCCAGAGTGGAGCAGTCGGGCAACCCCTCAGGGATGTTGCGTGGGTTGGTCTGAGAAGGGTTCTCTGGATCCAAAGTTCTGCGGGCCCCCTCTGCCTCTAGGGCGGCGTCCACCCTGCCCTCCTCTGCCGCGGAAGGGCTGGGAGTCCGGAGCGGGACAGGACTGTTGCGACTTCTGGAACCACATCTTCTTCTGTCCCTTTTGGTTCTTAGAAAAGGACCTCTGGGGAGCAGAGAAGCAAATTCCGACGGCAGACAACTTCTTCCCATCCTTTTCACTCTGGACCAAGGTATCTCGCACAGTTTTGCTGAAGAGGGCAGAACCATCAAAAGGGGCATTAGTGAACGACGCCTTAAAGTGTTCCGCGAAATCACAGTGCCGAAGCCAGGCCTGACGTCTCATAACGAGGCCTGCTCTGCCGGCTCTAGCGGCTCCTTCTGTGGCATGAGACAGAAGCCGCATAGAGGTGTTAGATATGGATCGTAGAGTGGCCATCCGGGTGGAGTGCAATTGTTTGTCCTCTGACATGGACTCGGGTGGCAACGCAGCATATTCTTTGATAAGGTCCCGCTGCAGTCGGAGCACATGTGCCATGTAGTTCAGCGACCTCACAGAGAAGGTAGCCGAACTAAACACCTGCTTCCCTAGGCGGTCCATCGACCGAGACTCCTTGCTCGGGGATGAACCGAGGGACTCTCCTGAGCAAGTTCCCTCTTGGTGGCCGCTGCCACCAACATGGCATCTACAGGGGGACCCTTACTCCAGTGGGACTTGTCAGAGGGTGGGCTAAGGATCTTGCCCGGGTGCTTGGGGACTGGCTCCACAGTGTCCGGCTCCTTCCACGCCCTGGTAGTGATCAAGTCTACCAGGGAGTCAGCCGGAGGGGACACCCAAGAGGTAGACGGGCCTGCTTCAAACGCCTCCAGGAACACGGATTCGCCCGAGGTAGGCTTTGGGGCAGACCCCCCCCCCTTTATTCTGAGCATCTCCATGATGTCACCAAATAAGACATCTTCTGGGGGTGATCTTGGGGAGCCTTCCCCTTCCTCCAAATCCGTGTCCTCAGTCAAGGACTCGGGGGAGTCCAAGTGCCTCTTCTTGCACCTTCGCTTGTGAGGAACCTCCTTGGGGGGCTGTCCGAGGAGGTCTCACCAGCAACGTCTTGTTCCAATAGAACTACCTGGGACGTCAAAGCAGGCTGTCCCTGGGGCCGGGTGATGGAAGTCGGGCCCAACTGAGAAGGAGTGCAGGGTGGAGCCGTGGCAAGGGTCGGGGGCCTGGAATCCCTCGATAGGACCCTCTCCACCATGTCGAATGCTGAGGGAGAGCTGCTCTCTTTGGGATCCGAAAGCAGACTCTCCCTTGGATCCGACGGATGGATCGGGGCCGGCGCCGAAATGATCGGATCCGACAGACCAGTATGCTCCGACCCGGATGGAGCCGAAGGCATACCGATACCGCCGGATCCGAAGTTCAGCCCTCGGCTCCGACAGCTTAGATCCAAAGAAAATGGACCCGACAGACTCGAGGGAAGTGTCGGCGCCGAACTACCTGAGACTATTGGCGCAGACACACCCCCAGCTCCAAGGCTGCCCGGCTCCAAAGACTCCAAACCTGGAAAATGGGACGGAGAAGGAGCTATCGGGGCAAAGAAGGGGGGGAGGCAGGATCACTTCCATCTGCAGTTGGGCCTGGAGGAATCTTATCATCTGGTCCAAATCTGCATCCATAGACTTCTAGTAAATCTCGACGAGGCCACTGAGGCGGGGAAGGAGTGTCGCCTCGATGACCTAGAAGGAAATTGGGTCTCCTCCTCCTCCTGAAAAGCACGGGGACCGGATCCGAGAAGGAGGAGACCCTGAAGACCTGGAGGGAGAAGCCCGCTTAGCCGGGGGGGCCGAAGTGGAGGCCTCGGCCCGCCGCTTGTGGTGCTTCTCCCTCCTCCTTTCTTTCCTGGCCTCCCTCTCCTCCGGGCCTAAGGCGGGAGGTTGAGTCCCGGCTGGGGGAGGGAAGCAGGAGTGGGAGCCGCCGCAGTGGGAGCCACGGGAGGACCGGAGGTAGAAGCCGAGTCCGGGGGCAGAAGACCCGCCAGAATCAGCTTGGACCTCCAGTCCTTGAGTGCCATGGGGTTGAACGCTGCACAAATGGTACAACCAGAGGACAGGTGTTCAACCCCAAGGCACAAGACACACCAAGTGTGGCCATCCGCTGGGGACAGCTAATGGCCACACACAGTGCACTTAGAAAACATTATCTTTGGGGCCTCAGACATACTTAAAGAAAATAACTCACACACACTAGGCCCCAAACATACACACACAACCCTGACAGAACCACGAGGAAGGGGGAGGTTAAATAGAAATAAAATAATTTAAACTAAGAGAGCTTTTAGACAGAAAAGGGGAGCTAATCACACGCTCACACCAAAGGTTAAAGAAAAATGTTATAAAAGTAAAATTTTTCTCACAAAGAGAACGAAAACGCCTGGAAACTCTGGATCAAGTTGCTGAACTAAACTGCGGCAAACTAGATCTGAGGTCAGTCAGGGTTGGCAGGGGATTATGGGTAGGGGGAGGAGCTTGGAGCTCGAATCTAAAGCTGTTGAAAACTGGATGTTAGAATGTATTCACTATTGCAGTCATCACTTGTGGGTTTATCCCTGCTGGTAGCCCTCAGCCAGCCCGAATACCAGAGTAAAGAATTTCCCTTCTGTGTCGGCTGTCTAGGTGTAGGGAGTGACATCACGTCATTAGGGCTATAAAATGAGACAGCGGACATTATTACATCAGTTTTTCTTGCCCTCAACAGGTATGAGCCCCAAGAAGGAGGAAATATGGGGGAAAGTGGGAGGGAAACAGGACTGCAACAGTGAATACACTCGAACATCTACATTTATGGTAAGTGTACACAACTGTACTATGTTCCTCTTGTTTCACTGTTGCAGTCATCACTTGTGGGAGGATTCCCAAAGCTGAGACGGAGGAAAGAATATAGGAGTAAGAGGTAAGCAGCCAATTAAGGGGATGCTAGCATGCCCTGCAGGACTGCAGATGCAAAGGCTGCTCTCGAATTGGAGAATGTAGCCAGCTAGTAGTGCTTGGTGAATGTGAGGATGGATGTCCAGGTGGCAGCTTCCAAAATTTCCTTAGTAGAACCCCTCTCAGGAAACCAGTGGAAGTAGAGGCTGCTGTAGTGGAATGAGATCTGATAGATTTGGCAGGACTCTCTCCATAAAAGGAGTAGCAGAAATGGATGCAATCAGATCCATTTAGAAATGGTCTGTTTGGAAATGTGTTTCCTCTCTGTCCCAGGAGTGAAGGAAACCAGAAGCTGGTCAGAATTCCTGACTGCTTTGGTCCTATCCAGGTAATACCTCAATTGTCTGTGTACATCAAGGGTATGCAGAATTCTTTCCCTTTTACTTTGGGGGTTGGGAAAGAAGGTAGGGAGATGGATAGCCTGGTTCAGGGTAACCTCAGAGACCACTTTAGGCATAAAGGAGGTGTTGGTCTTGACAGACACCCTGTCAGCATGGAAAATAATGAAGGGCTGAGTGACCATAAGGGTTCTGGAGTTCAGAAACTCTCCTGGCTGAGGTGAGGGCCAGCAAGAATACAGTTTTCCAAGAGAGGTACTTCAGGTCAGCTGAAGCAGCTGGCTCAAAAGGAGGCAAGGTTAATTTTTCCAGGACAAAATTTAGATCCCATGCTGGAGCAGGTGGTCTTCTGGGTGGTCTAATGTGTGCCACCCCCCTAAGGAACATTTTTAACAAATGTGAGAAAATAGGTGGATCTGACTGGACAAAGGCAGAAATAGCCAAAGCATGCATCTTGATGAAGAGTAAGACAGGCATGGGAGCTGCTGACTGCCTTGCTGTGGCACTAGGTAATAAATATTTTTAATTGTGCAGAGTATGATTTCCTGGTGCTGGGTTTTCTGGCCTCCTTGAATATGTTTACAACCTGCCTGCTGAAGGGCTGTAGTGTCAACTCCTTTTGGGGAATCAGCCATGCAGATAGCTTGACTTGAGTGTGGGAAGGTTTTGGTGCAATACTGTCTTGTCCCTTTCTCTCGAGTTAAAAACGTTTTTGAGAGGGGCAGGTTCATGGGAGGCTGTTTGGCCAGGCTGAGGAGCGAGGGGTACCATTGCTGTCTGGGCCAGCCTGGAGCAATGAGAATAACCTTTGGTCCTTCCTTCCTGACCTTGGAGTACCCTGGGGATCATGTGTAAGGGGGGGGGGAGCATAGACAAACAGGTTTCCCCAGTGGAAGGATAGGGTGTCCACCTTCCATGCTTCTGGATGGAACTCTCTGGAGGAGAATTTGGTTAGCTGGTGGTTTTATAGGGTTGCAAATAGGTCTATGTCCGTGCTCCCCTGGTTCTGTATGATGTTGAGGAAAGTCGCCCTGTGCAGTTGGCACTCGTGGGGGTCCAGGAGGCTTCTACTTAGCTGGTCTGCCAGGGTGTTTTGTTTCCCTGAAATATATTGAGCTGTCAGGTGCAGTCCCAGATTTGAGGCCGACTGCCAGATTTGCATAGCTAGGCGACATAGTGGGTAAGAGTAAGTTCTCCCTCTGCTTGCTGATGTACCACATTACTGTTGTACTGTCTTGTCCTGATTAGGAGCACTCCTGGTGTCAGGTGTTCTTTGAAGGCTAGAATTCCCCGATGCACTGCCGACATCTCTTTTAAGTTGATATGGAGGGCCTGAACCTCGTTCCCAAATGCTCTGAGTGCACGTACTCTCTAGGTGTGCCCCCCAAGCAGTGTCTGAGGTGACTGTAGTGATGGTCTAGCCCTGTGGTGGAATGATAAAGGGTAGGCCCTTGTTTATAGTACAAGCCTCTGCCCACCATATGAGCTCCTTCTTTAAGCAAAGAATCAGGGGTAGCTGGTGTTCTAGTGACTAAGTGCTGGCACCAAAGGTTCCTGAGGCACCATTGTACTTTCCTCATGTGTAGTCTGGCAAGGGGTACCAGCAGAATGCAGGAGGCCATATACCCCAGCGCTTGCAAGAATTTCCTTGCTGTGAGGTGGGTCCTGCGAGCCAGCTGAGTGAAGTATGAATGGAGGCATCTCTGCTTCTCCTGAGGAAGAGAGGCTGTTTAAGTAGTTGTGTCCAGCAGAGCTCCCAGGAAGGTTAACCTTCTTGTGGGTAGGAATTGGGACTTCTCTTGGTTGATAGTGAAGCCCAGGAAGGATAGGAGGGTTTGAACAAAAGACAGGTCCTGCAGGAGTCCTTCCTTGATGTCTGCCTGAATGAGGCAGTCATCCAGGTAGGGGTAAATCAGAATGCCCTTCTGTCTGCAAAAGGCAATGACAGGAGCCAGGCACTTGGTAAAGACTCTGGGAGCAGTGGATAAGCCAAAGGGCAGAGCAGAGAACTGAAAGTGTTGTGAGCCTACCCTGAAGCGCAGGAATCTCCTGCAGGAATTCCTTATGGGAATATGGAGGTAGGCATCCTTCAGATCTAAGGTCACTAGCCAAGCTTATGGCATTAACATGGGTAAGAGTTTGTGTAAAGTCAGCATTTTGAATTTTGGAACCAGGAGGGACAGATTCAGAGTGGATATGCCTAAAATGGGGTGCCAGGTGCCCTCCTTTCTGGGTACCAGAAACAGTCTTGAATAAAACCTTTTTCTGGCCTGTTCTTGTAATACATGTTACACAGCACCTTGGGCATAAAGCTTTTGTATTTGACAGATGCCTTCTGCCCTCTCATTTGCTGGTATATCTGGGAATCCGGAATGTATGGGGCTTTCTTTGAAAGAGAATCTATACCCGCTGGTAATAATTTTTAGGACCCATAGATCTGAGGTGATAGCCTGCCAATTCTGTAGGAAGAGGGAAAGTTTTCCTCCTAGTCTCTCGGGAGGGTTGGTGGGGCAGAGGGGGAGCAGAGTCACTGAGAGTCCTTGGATAAGGGAGGGGGCTTAGAACGCCCCTGCCTAGGCATTGCAGTAGTCCATTGTCTGGATCTCTGTTGGGCTTGTGACTGGTGTCTGGTAGGTCTGTACCTGCGTGGTTTTCTCTGGACAGGCTTTGAGCACAAAAGGACCAGTGCTTTGTGGGGAAATTCCTGCTGAATCCGGGATGCTGAACCTGCAAGAAATCCTTCACCATCTGCATTGACTTAGCCTAGTCTTCCATTTTCTTGATAACCTCCTCAGTTTTGGGGCCAAACAGCTGGTCCTTATCCAGAGGGCATCCAACAATTTGGACTTAACCTGGTCAGGCAAAGGCTGTTCTCTTAACCAGGCATGCCTTCTGATTACACAGCCAGTGACTGCAGCCCTGCTGAAAGCCTCCAAGGCATCAAAACCACAATACTGGGAATGTTTGGTTACCTGGGAGATGGACATAAGATCTGTTAGTTCCCTGGCAGTGGTGCTGTCTGGTAGGGTAGAAATTTTCTGTTTTTGTAATTCTTGTACATTTTGCTGGTATTTCAGCATATGTAATTGACAATTTGGGCCCTGATGGCTAGGGTAGCTGAAGTATAGGCTTTTTGCCTAATCTATCAAAGGCCCTGCTCTGTCAGCTGGGGTGGGATTTTTAGAGGAAGTAGCTTAGCCCCATTAGGACCCTGTGTAATGACCTCTGGATCAACTGTTGGATTTTTGAAAAGATATTTGTGCATGTCTTGTACGCTATAATATCTGTCTGGCTACCTGGGGGTAGGTGGGAGAGAGTAAGTGGTGAGTGAAGACTCCAGAAAGACATCTTCCACCACATCCAGGATAGGGGGAATGGCCAGGGGTTAATGCTGAGGCAGGTCAAGGAACTCTGTCTTTTCTTTTATTGAGGGTAATCCTGAGCCCCCCAGTGGCAATGTTCTCTGAGGGAATTGAAAGTTTCCCTGAAACAGAGGTCCTCAGGAGGGGTGGCAGTGGAAATAGGGTCTTCAGGAGCAGAATCCTCAAAAGCTGCAAATGTCCGCTCTTCATTGCCAGAGTCTTTTAGTCCTGATTCTTCTGAGTCCTGGTCAGAAAGAACCTCAGGTGAATTGTCCCTCTTCCTTTTAGCTGAGGTGACTTGGGTAGGTTGGCTTCCTCTAATTAAAGTGATTAAATCCTCTGCCATTCTAAGCAACTGCTGTGACTACATAGCAGGCTGGGAGGAAGGTAGTCGGAGACTGGGTCCCTGTGATAAGGTCTTTTTACAGGTAGTCTTGGTCTTGGGCATACATGATTCAGACGCCTTATACAAGGTAAGCTTAACTGGTGGTGTGGTCATCTTGTTTCTGCCTGGTGATGGTCATTGGTTTTTTCTCTGCAGAAGCTGGTGCCTGCGAAGTGGCTCCAGACCCAACCGCATGACTGAAGGCCAACGTTCTGGCAGGAGAAGATGGATCCGGCGGCGTATCGGACACCAAGGGGTCTCGGTAGAGGGCTGCAATGGTTCTTCGGCAAGCATCAGGGGCTGCGAAGGTGCCTCACTGAGTTCAGCAACTTGAAGTAAAAAGAAGGCTGGTTAGTTTCAGACTGGAGTAATCCGCAGGCCCTGCTTTTTCAGGCCTTTCCTTTTCATTATCTTTCTTTTTCCTAGGTAATTCCGCAACCTGACCGACCAATGCCATACCGGGATGAGACAAAGTATCGCTAAAGTGTCTAGCTACAATTTCAGCTTTATGTCTAATAGTTCTAGCATTAAACAGAGCACAGAACCGACATCCAGGGACGTCGTGGTCTGGGCCTAGGCAGGTGACGCAGTGGGAATGAAAGTCTTGGTGTGGGATCTGTTTTCCACAACTGAGACAGTTATTGAATTTCTCTGACATCGGACAACAGCAAGAAAAGGTTCCCCAACGGGGTACTTAGCTTTAGATGGTTTATCCCTCACTCTGGCAATGGCCGACTGACGCACTTGCAAAACTGCTTCTGCTTCGGGCTCCATGGCAAGAAAGACTGACGTCAGCTATCTCCTTCTATAGCCCTGACATCAGTCCCTGCACCTAGACAGCCATCGCAGGAGGGGAAATTCTTTACTCTGGTATTTGGGCCAGCTGAAGGCTACCCAGTCGGGATAACTCACAAGTGATGACTGCAACAGTGAAACACGAAGAACATCTTGCATAATTTAAGTGCCTGTTTTAATACAAGATCTTTTTTTTTTTTCAAATATAGCCAAAAAAAAAAAACTGAACAGTACCTATGTGAATGTGCATATAAAATATTAGCTATGCAACCCAGATTATTTCCAACATAAATACAGTAAACTCTCAAGTTAACCATAACTCAAGCAACTCTCAAGCAACCAGCAAAAAAAAAAATTGAAGAAATACAGTACAGTTTTCATATGTCGCACTTTGACCCCCCCCCTGCAGAAATATACCTTACATTTTTAGAGTTCTAAAAAGGAAGACAGGAATAAATTCCCTCTCTCTCCAACCTGAGAACAAGTCAAACCAAACAAATAGTACAGGGTATAGTATTAGTCTGGCCTATTTTGAATAATAACTCTCAACCAGAAAAAAGAAGTTATGTACTCACCATAACGTTTCATCTGAGTAGTTCTACTTCATTTGTCTTCAACCTGTGGGATACCAGAACCGTATCGGATCTGAGCTGGCAACCTCACCAGCATCTGTGCCAAGCTCCTCCCCTTACCCATAATACACCTCCACTACCTTCCAACCCCCAGATCGAGTTTGCTGAGTCTTATAATGATAACCCTGCCTGAAAAAATACTTGTGACCTAAAACTGCAGCCCATAGGCTGTTCATATGCAAAGGTCCGGGGGAAGGAGGGAGGGATGGTTGAAGACAAATGAAGTAGAACTACTCAGATGGAATGTTACGGTGAGTACATAACTTCTTTATCTGAAGTAGTTTACTTAATTTGGTCTTAAACCTGTGGGACAGAGTCCCCAGCTACTAAACTCCTGGGTGGCCCTCATGGATGGATATTCCGGAGCACCATGGAACCAAAGGATGCTCTCCTTCTGGAAGTCAAATCCAATTTGTAATAAGAAATAAATGTATGAGATGAGGACCAAGTAGCTGCAGAACAAATATCATCCAAAGAGACTCCAGACCAAATGGCCGCAGACGTAGCCATGGATCTAGTGGAATGAGATCTCACCTGACCCGGAGGAGACATGCCTTTGTCCTTATAGACCTGAAGGATGCATGAAGAAATCCACCTAGCAATAGTTTCCTCCAAAAAAGGTTTATGGAAGGATACAATTGATCAGATTCATAGAAATCTTTTTTCCTGTGTAAATAGAATCGTAACTGTCTATGAACATCCAGCAGGTGGAGTTTGTATTCCATCTTGTTGGCAAAATTAGGAAAGAAACCAGGTAAATTGATAGTCTGATTGATATTAACTGGTGATGCCACCTTAGGAAGAAAGGATGGATTGGTCCAAAGGGAAACCCTATCTTTGTGAAAAATCATATAAGGAACTTTGATGGACAAGGCCTGCAGTTCTGAGACCCTTTTGGCAGAGGTAATAGCCACCAGAAATGCTGTTTTCCAAGATAAAAATTGTAGATCTGTGGTTGCAGCAGGTTCAAAAGGTGGAGCGACCAGAGCTTCAAGAACCATAGTAAGGTCTCATGGGGGAACAGGATCCTTGACTTGGGGGGGGGGGGGTGCAACAGAAAATTCCCTTTAATAAAGGCTTTACACAGCCTGGAGGAGGCTAGAGAGGCAGAATTCTCACCCACATGAAAATGAGAAATGGCAGCCAAATTAACCTTGACAGTAGAAGAACTAGCTCCGTGTTGAAAAATATCAGCTAAAAAATCAAGAATGGCAGAAATAGGAACCGTGAAGGGGTCTAAACTTCTTTGAGAGGCCCAAAAGGAAAAAACATTTCCATTTGCTGCGATAAACCTTCCTGGTAGAAGACTTATGAGCAGCCGCCAAAATAGACCTAACTGAGGAGGATAATCCAGGAGTCCTAGCAATCAACTAGAGCAGCCAAGCTGTGGAGCTTCAAACATTCCAGATTCGGATGAGAAACCCCCGATGGGTGTGAAATCAGATCCTGAATGGGATCAAAGATCCAAGGCAGAGCCGGAAGGTGAGACCAAAGGAAGGGAAACCATACCTGGCGAGGCCAAAATGAGGCAATGAGGATCACTTTGCGCCCCAGTTGACGAGCTTTCTGTAGAAACCTTGGAATAAGACGTACTGAGGGTAAGCAAAAAGAAGACCGGGAGGTCAAGCATGGACTAGACCATCTCTGGGAGACACCCCTGGCAGGAGCAAAAAACTCACTACACTTCACGTTGGAAGAAGATGCGAAGAGATTGCAGCAAGGATGACCCTACTCATGGAAGATCTGCTCTGCTACTGAAAGATTCAGAGACCACTCGTAAGGCATCAGAATAGTCTGACCCAACCTGTCCACTAGGATGTTGGACCATCCCGGAATGTGCGTTGCGATCAGAAAACGACCGGTGGAGATCAGCCATTCCCACATTCTCATGGCCTCGCAACAAAGGGGGTAAGATCTGGTCCCTCCCTGTTTGCTGATATACCAGATCACTGAAGTCTGACTGAATCACAACGGTTCCCAGAGGAAGAAAGGCACGAAGGGCCTGCAACGCTAAAAAGGACCGCCCTCATCTCTAGAACATATATGTGCAAGCTGGTCTCTACAGGGGACCACAGACCTTGGACGGTCCTGCCCGAACAATGCTCCCCCACCCAAGTTGGGAGGCATCCGTGGTCACTGTGGCTTGGGCAGGGGCTGGAACAAAGGGTCATCCCTCCAAAATGTCCAGAGAACACATCCACCATATGACAGTGGAAGTTCCAACAGGGACCATTGTACCGCTAGTGTACACTGTAGAATTCTCATATGTAACCGGGCACACGGGAGAAGCGTTATGGTTGCCGCCGTTGAACCTAAGGCCCTCAACAGATTCCGCTGTTGGAAGATGAGAATGGTAGATTAGAGAGACATGCATCCTCAGGTTTTATACTCTCTCTCAGGTCAGGAAGATTTTGCACTCTAAAGTATCTATCCTTGCACCAATGTAGTCTATCACCTGTATAGGATCTAGGAGTGATTTGGATGTGTTGATTATGATCCCCAAATGCAAGGCAAGGATCAAGAAATAATCCCTGGTTTGAGACAGTAGATGCCTGGTGGGAGTAATGAGAAGCCAATCATCCAGGTACGTACAGACCTGAACTCCCTGAAGCCAAAGGTGAGCCGCTACCACCGCCATCACTTTTGTGAACACCCAGGTGAGACTAAAGGGTAAGTCTCTAAATTGGTAATAACCGACTTCCAGCCGGAAGCGGAGGAACCTCCTGGAGCTTCTGTGCATTTTTATGTGACAGTAAGCATCTTGGAGGTCTAACGAGCACATCCAGTCGCTCTCTTGCAGGTATGGCATGATGGACTGTTGTGTGACCATCTAGAACTTCTCTTTGGCAACTGACAGGTTCAGGGTAGATAGGTCCTAGAGTCCCCCATTTTCTTTGGCACCAAAAAGAACCTGGAGTAGAAGCCCGATCTGGACTGATAAAGGGCAACGGTTTTGATGGCTCATTTTCCTAGCAGCTTGGAAATTTCTTGTGCTGCTGCCACCCTTTGCATTGGTGGTACGTCCAGGAGGCGTTAGGGAGATTCGGAGGGACCCACAAAGGGGATAGAGTATCCTCTGGATATGATCTGAAGCACCCAGCGGTCTGAAGTTATGGACTCCCATGCAGCCAGGTGCAAGGACAATTGTCCACCGACTGCCTCCAGAGTAGAGCAGTCGGGCCACCCCTCAAGGTTGCTGTTTGGGTCTGTCTGAGAAGGGTTCTCGAGACTCAAAATTCCTCAGACCCCCTCTGCCTCTGGGCCAGCATCCATTTTGTCTCCCTCTGCCTCTGGGGGAAGAAGTGCCCCGAGTGTCCCGGGAATACTGTGACTTTCGGAACCACATCTTCTTTTGCCCTCTCTGGTTCTGGGAAAAAGAGCTTTGAGGGTTTGAGAAGCGGATCCTGGCGGCAGACAGTGTCTTCCCGTCCTTCTCACTCTGGACTAACGTCTCTTTGATGGTCTTACCAAAAAGAGTAGAGCCGTCATAAGGGGCATTAGCAAAGGACGCCTTGAAAGGTTCCGAAAAAAAGAAGTTATGTACTCACCATAACGTTCCATCTGAGTAGTTATACTTCATTTTTCTGCAACCTGTGGGTATACAGATCTGTATCGGATCAGAGCCGGCAACTTTTTTCTAGCATCTGCTCCAAGCTCCTCCCCTGACCCTTAATGCCCTACCCTCTCCTATCTTCCCTCAGAGTTTGCTGCAACAATATATATGCAACTCAACCCAATAACCAACCTGAAAGGATGAGGTCCGAAGGATGGAGGGAGGGAATGTTGCAGAAAAATTAAGTACAACTACTCAGATGGAACGTTATGGTGAGTACATAACATTTTTATCTGAAGTAGTTAACTTCATTTTATCTGCAACCTGTGAGACAGAGTCCCCAGCTACTCCGATCCTGACAGGCCCTTATGGAAGGATATTCCTGAGCACCGCAGAGCCAAAGGATGCTCTACCCCTCGAAATCAGATCCAATTTGTAATGGGAAATGAAGGTATGTGAATTGCCCCATGTCGCTGCTGCACAAATATCGTCCAAAGGACCTGGTAGAGTGAGCCTTAACTATACCAGGAGGATATAAACCTTTTGCTTCGTAGACATGTGAAATGCAAAGAGTGATCCATCTGGCTAAAGAAACTTTAGAAATAGCTTTTCCCATAAATGCTTTGGAAAAGGAAACAAATAATTGGTCAGTCTTGTGGAAAGAATTTGTTCTATGAAGATAAAAACAAAGTTGTCTATGAACATCCAACAAATGGAGTTTGTATTCACCTTTATTTTGAAAGTTGGGAAAGAAAACGGGCAGATTAATGGACTGGTTTAGGTTTGCTTCAGATGCCACTTTAGGTAAGAAGGAAGGGTTAGCATGGAGGGAGACCCTATCCTTATGGAAGACCAAATACAGAGGCATGGCAGACCGAGCTTGAAGCTCAGAAACTCTCCTAGCCGATGTGATGGCGACTGGGAAAGCTGTCTTCCAGGACAAAAATTTTAAGTCCACCAAAGCTGTGGGTTCGAAAGGAGGGGCCACCAATGCCTGTAAAGCAAAAGTAAGGTCTCAAGGAGGTACAGAATCCTTGACAGGGGCCGTAACAGAAAAGTACCTTTAAGAAAGGCCTTACACAGCCTCGAGGACACTAAGGCCATGTTGTCTTTACCAACGTGAAAACTGGAAATGGCTGCCAATTGTACTTTCACTGTGGAGGAACTAGCTCCTTGCTGAAAGATACCAGACAGGAAGTCCAACACCGCTGGAACAGGGGTTGTAAAGGGATCTATTTCTCTTTGTAAAGCCCAAATGGAAAAGCGCTTCCATTTACTGCAACATAGTTTCCTAGTGGAGTCTTTAAGAGTGGCCACCAGAATGGATTTTACCTGGGATGAAAGACTGGGAGTCGTGGCGATTAACGAAACTGGAGCAACCAAGCTGTTAGCTTGAGGCTGCCCAGATCAGGAGGACATGTGCTCGACGGATGGGAAATTAGATCCGGGAAGGGATCCAGAACCCACGGGGGAGCTAAAAGAGGAGACCAAAGGAACGGGAACCAAACCTGACGAGGCCAGAATGGGACAATGAGAATCACTTTGCACTGTAGTCGGCAAGCTTTTTGAAGAAACTTCGGAATGAGAGGTAAAGGTGGATAAGCATACAGAAGCCCGGGGGACCAAACATGGACTAGAGCGTCTCTGGGGACTTCCCCTGGTGAGGGAATCAGAGCGAAGAACTCGCTGCACTTCGCGTTGGATGGAGATGCGAAGAGATCGCAGCAAGGCTGACCCCATGCCAGGAAAATCTCCTCCGCTACTGACCGTTTCAGAGACCACTCGTAAGGCATCAGAATAGCCCGGCTCAATATGTCCACTAAAATGTTGGAGCACCCCGGGATGTACATTGCTATCAGACACCGACCGGTGAAAATCGCCCATTCCCACACTCTCATGACTTCACGACAGAGGGTAGGATCTGGTTGCCCCTGCTTGTTGATATACCAGATGACTGACATGTTGTCTGACTGAATTGCAATCAATCCGAGAGGGAGGACTGTGTGAAAGGCTTCCAACGCTAAAAGCACTGCCCTCATCTCTAGAACATTTATGTGCAAATTGGTCTCTGTCTGGGACCGCGTGCCTTGGGCTGTCCTTCCTGAACAGTGCCCCCCCCCTCCAAATTGGGAGGTGTCCATGGTCACTGTGGTTTGGACTGGAGGTGACGCAAATGGGCATCCTTTTGATATCTCCGGTGAAGTTAACCACCATAGAAGGGATGTCCTGCAGATGTAACTGATCTTGATAGGAAGTTCCATGGGTAGGTATAGCCAAGACCATTGAACAGCCAGAGTCCATTGAAGAACCCGCATGTGAAGGTGCCCATACGGGAGAATCGATATGGCGGCAGCCATGGAGCCTAGAGAACCTCGCTCGCCTTTTAAGACTTTGAGTTCGCTATCTGAGCTATGTGGCACCTGAGATGTAGAATCCTGTCTAAAGTTAGGAATACCTTCATCTGCAAAGTGTCTAACCGTGCCCAAATGAAGTCTAGAATTTGTACTGGTTGCAAATGGGATTTGTGAACACTGACTAATTCCCAGTAGGTCTGCTAACCGAATGAAATAATCTCGGGTCAGACAAAAGTGATGCTTGTTGTGCGCAGCAAAGAGCCAGTCCTCCAGGTATAGAAACACCTAAATACCCTGAAGCCTCAGGTGAGCCGCTACAACTGCCATTACCTTGGTGAACACCCTGGGGCTATGGTGAGACCAAAGGGTAGGGCTCTGAACTGAAAGTGACTGGCTCCCAGCCAGAAGCGCAGAAACCTCCAGGAGCTTCTGTGTATTTTGATGTGGTAGTAAGCATCCTGAAGGTCTAAATGAGCACATCCAGTTGCACTCTCGGAGATAAGGTAGAATGGACTGTAGGGTGACCATCTGGAATTTCTGTTTTGCTACCGACAGGTTTAATGTTGACAGGTCTAGAATGGGCCTGAGGTCTGTCTTTTTTGGCACCAAAAAGAACCTTGAGTAGACGCCTAATCCAGACTGATCGGGGGGGGGGGGACCTTTTCGATGGCTCACTTGAGAAGCAGCCTTGAAACCTCTAGAGCTGCGGCCTCCCTGTGAGTGGGTGGAGAATCCGGGAGGTCTTTTGTAATATTTGGAGGGGCAATGAAAAGAATCCGGGAGGTCTTTTGCAATATTTGGAGGGGCAATGAAAAGAATAGAGTAACCTCTGGATATTATCTGAAGAGCCCAGCGATCTGTCGTAATTGTACTCCCATGCCGCTAGGTGCAAGGACAATCATCCCCAGACTGCCTCCAGAGTAGGACAGTCAGGCAACCCCTCAGGGCTGCTGACCGGGTCTATCAGAGAGGGTTCCCTAGACCTGAAATTCTTGGGACCCCCTCTATGTCTGGGTTGGCGCCGATCCTGTCCCCCTCTGCCTCTAGGGGAATAGCTGTCCTGAGAATCCTGGGAAAACTGAGATTTTCAGAACCACATCTTCTTCTGCCTTCTTTGATTCCTAGAGAAGGACTGCTGAGGGTTAGAGAAGCGGACTCGACGACAAAGTCTTCCCGTCCTTTTCGCTTTGGACAAGTGTGTCATGTACTGTCTTCCCAAAGAGGGAAGAACCATTGTAGGGAGTGTTGATAAACAACGCCTTGAAAGAGTCCACAAACTGACACAATCTGAGCCAGGCATGACGCCTCATGGCTATATGCCTGTCCCAGCCGCTCTAGCTGCTCCTTCCGTGGCACGGGAAAGTAGCTGCATAGATGTATTTGAGACTGACTTCAGAGTAGACATTTTCGCCGAGAATAGCTGTCTGTCCTGCGCCGATAAAGACTCTGGGGGCGACGCAGTGAATTCTGAAGCAAGGTCTCGCTGAAGTCGAATCACATGTGCCAAATAATTCAGCGCACGGATAGAAAAAGTCACTGAGGAGTATATGCGCTTCCTAAACCTAGCCACCGACCTGGACTCCTTGTCTGGAGCGTGGACTAAGGAACTCTCTTGTGCTAGTTCCTTCTTTGTGGCCACTGCGACCAACATAGCATCAACTGGGGCTCCTTTCGACCAGGGTGGTCTATCAGAAGGAGATAAAACCTTATCAGGATGTTTGGGGGTGGGCTCTATGGTGTCGGGCTCCTTCCATGCCCTCGTGGTGATGAGGTCCACCAAGGCGTCTGCTGGTGGGGACAACCAGGAAGTAGATGGGCCCATGCCAAAGGCCTCCAGGAACACTGACTCGTCCCCAGAAGGTTTTGGGGCTGACCAACCTCCCCTCTGACGGAGAATCTCCATAATTTCTCCGAAGGAGACGTCTTCGGGAGGTGACCTGAAAGAACCTTCTCCTTCATCCAAGTCAGTGTCAGTGGTGAGGGACTCGGGGGAGTCCAAGTGCCTCCTTTTGCACTTGCGGTGACCCTCTTCAGTGGGACTTTCAGAAGAGGATCCACGAGCCGCAGGGGTTTCCTCGGGAAAAATAACCTGGGGATCCTCTGTCACGGGCACTTCGAAGGCCATGGGAGAAGTCCTCCCCGGATCCGAAGTGGGGACCGGAGCCAAAGACAGGGCAGCCTGAGGTCTGAGGGAACAGATTGGGTCCAAAGGGGTCTGAGCCGAAGAATCCATTCCCCTGGGTCAGACTCCCTGTCCGCGGCTCCGAGAGTCACTATGATCCGAATAGGTCTGATCCAAGGAACTCAAGGTAACAGCCGGAGTCGAGGTTGGAGGAACCATCGGCGCCGAGCTACCAGCTCCGAAAAACCTCGGATCCAAGAGCCCTGAAGCATGAATCGGGGAAGGAGAGATGGGGCGGAAAAGAGGCATGGTGGTTGCCCCTCCAGAGGGAGAGGGACATGGCAAGACGCCCATCTGAATTTGGGTCTGAAGAAATCTCCACATCATCCTGTCCATATCCATGTCCAACAGGCTCTGAGTCGACCTCGAAGAGGCCACCGACTCGGATCTGGCTGGTCTGCGCAGAGGGGTGGTGGGCCTCGGGTCCAAATGTTCCAATGGCTCTGGTGAGAAACGCAGTGACCGGAGCAGAGGAGAAACAGGCCTCATGGTCTTAGATTGGGGGGCTAAGAAAGAACTCCCAGTCTGGGGATCTCTTACGACATCTGTCTTTCTTTTTCTCCCTTTCTTCTCTGCGCCTTTCCTTTTCCCTCTCTTTTTCTTTATCTTTGTCAGACTCGCTGACTGAAGATCTGTCCTTCGAGGATCCATCGCCAGATGAAGAGGGAGGCTGAGTCCCTGTCTGGGGTGGTACACTAGCGACTGAAGCTGAGGCAGATTCCAGCATGGCAACAGGGAGAAGGTCTTTGGTAACTAGCTTGGCCTTACGATCCCCAAGTGCCCTAGGGTTGAAGCCTGAAAAGACAGCACACTGAGTGGATAAATGTGCCACTCCTAAGCATATCACACACAGAGTGTGACCATCGGCAGGGGAAAGCTTATGGCCACAATCTCTACATTTTTTGAACACAGGCTTTGGCTGGTCAGCCATAGTTCTGCACTCAAAGGTACAAGTACTACCTTTCCAAAAAAAAAAAAAAAAAAAAAACACACACACACACACACACACACACACACACACACACACACAGGTAGGGGAAGGGCAGGCCTAACTACTACTCTAAAACAAAAAATTTTTACACCAATGACCAAACGCGTTACTACAGAAGGGGAGGAAGGGTAATCCTAGACAAGCACACCTAGATATAAGCAAAAAGTTTCCGCTTACTATCCCTTTTTAGCTCAGAGCAAAGAAGACCATGATGCACACTAGTGGCACGGCAAACAAGATCTGAGATAAGATAGGAGATGGTAGGGCATTATGGGTAAGTGAGGAGCTTGGAGCAGATGCTAGAAAAAAGTTGCCGGCTCGGATCCGATACGGATGCATATACCCACAGGTTGCAGATAAAATGAAGTTAACTACTTCAGATTTGACAATCTGAACCAGGCGTTGCACCTCATGGACACGCCGGACTCAGCCGCACTGTCCACTCCTTCAGTACCAAATGAAAGGAGTCGCATGGACGTGTTGGAGACTGCTTTCAAAGTGGCCATGATTGTGGAGAACAAGTCCCTGTCCTGCAACATGGACTTGGGGGAGACTCCTTTATCAGGTAGCGTTGGAGTCTCATGACATGGGCCAGGTAGTTCAGCGCCCTAATAGAAAAGGTAGCTGAAGCGTAAGCCTGCTTCCCTAGGCGGTCCATCACCCGTGACTCTCAGTGAGGAGGATGAACCAAGGAACTCTCCTGGGCTAGTTCCTTCTTTGTGGCTGCTGCTACCACCATAGCATCTACGGGAGAGCCCTTGTTCCATGCTGGCCTATCCGAAGGTGGACTCAAAATCTTGTCAGGACTTTTGGGAATTGGTTCCACGGTGTCCGGCTCCTTCTATGCCCGCGAGGTGACCAGGTCCATCAAGGGATCTGCTGGAGGGGACACGTAGGAAGGAGATGGGCCCATGCAGTAAGCCTCCAGGAACACGGACTCGTCAGAAGGTTTGGGGGCAGACCAACCTTCCCATTGGCGAAGGACTCCCATGATGTCTCCAAAGGAGAAATCCCCGGGAGGTTACCTGGGGGAACCTTCCCCATCATCCAAGTCCATATCCTCAGTGAGGGACTCGGGGGAGTCCAAGTGCCTTCTCTTGCATGTATGCTTGCGAGGCACATCTCCGGTGGAGCTCTTCGGGGGGAACTCGCAAGCCACTTGTTTCTCAAGGGGAACCGTCTGGGGCTCTTTGAGCACGGGCTGTCCCTCTGATAAAATGATGGGAATCATAGAAAGAGGGGGTTGGGGCAGAGTCCGAGGGGACAGTCAGGTCTCGATCCAGCGGAGAGTACCCTTTCTACTACGTTGAATGCTGAGGGAGAAGGTACAGTTGTGTACCTACCATAAATGTAGATGTTTGAGTGTATTCACTGCTGCAGGTTGGGTTATCCTGCTGGCAGGCTACCCGCAGTCGGCCTGAATTCCAAAGTCCTGGTCCGGCGTCGGTTGCTGTCGCCTCTTCCCTGACGTCAGTGCGCCAGGGGTATAAAAGATGCAGCCGACGCCATTTTCTTCAGTTTTTCTTGCCCCAGATGTTAGGTGCCCCTAAAGTGGTAGGCTAAATTATGCCAATAAGCATGCATACACAAAAAACAACTTTTCCTTCATCAACAAGCAAATACACCACATAGGTTGTATAGAATAGAGAAGTAAAGATAAGGTCCAGCAAAGATAAGGGGGATGGTGGGTGGGTAACCTGGACTGCAACAGTGAATACACTTGGACATCTACATTTATGGTAGGTACACAACTGTACTATGTTTGTGTTTCACTGTTGCAGTCATTACACTTCTGTTGAATCCCAAAGCTGAGGTTGGGTGGCTGGGCCTAAATAGAATTAGGAGTGGCTATGAGGCCCTGCAGAACTGCAGTGGCGAAGACTGCTCTGGATTTAGAGTAAAGAGGTAAGTGGTAGTGTTTTGTAAAGGTGTACATCGAAGTCCAAGTTGCAGCCTCCAAAATTTCCTTAGTTGGTACTCCTCTGAGGAACGCTGCTGAAGTAGCTGCTGTTCTGGTTGAGTGCGGCCTGATGCCCTTAGGCACTGATTTGCCATGGTAAGAATAGCAGAAATGAATGCAGTAGGCTATCCACTTGGAAATAGTCTGCTTTGAGATATCTTTTCCTTGAGATCCTGCAGCATATGCCACTAAGAGTTGCTCAGATTTTCTGAAAGCTTTAGTTTTGTCCAAGTAGAAGTGTAGCTGTCTGTGTATGTCCAAAGAATGTAGAAGTCTCTCTCCCTTATTCTGTTGGTTTGGATAAAAGGTAGGCAAAGGAATTGTTTGATTAAGAGCCACACTGGACACTACCTTAGGCATAAATGTTGGGTTTGTCCTCAGAGAAACCCTGTCCGGATGGAAAATTATAAAAAGTTCAACTGCCATTAGTGCCTGCAACTCTGAGACTCCCCTTGCTGAAGTTATTGCTAAGAGCAGAGCTGTTTTCCATGATAAGAATTTTATGTCCGCTGCACTGGCTGGCTCAAAAGGAGGCAGTGTGAGTTTTCAAAGACGTTTCTTGGGGGTCTTATGTTTTTGGCCCCTCTGAGGTACTGCCTTAGTAGTAGATGAAAAAATAGGTGGGTCCGTATTGTAATGGGCTGAAATGGCAGAGGCATGAATTTTAACCGATGAAAATGCTAGGCCTTTGTCCAAAATCTCAGTTAGGTATTGTAAAATCTGTGAATACTTGGTACAAGCAAGTCAATTCCTTGTGCCTGGTTCCAAGCACAGAATCTCTTCCACTTTTCTGCATATGATTTTCTGGTACTGGGCCTCCTGACCTACAGAATAACATCCATAACTGCTTTGGAGAGAGGTGTATTCTGAATGGTTACATTATCCGCCATGCAACCAGATTTAGTGTCTTGAGTTGGCTGTGCAGTATCTGATTGTTCTGTTGGGTCAGTAAATGAGGAATTTGAGGGAATGTCCAGGCTGGGCCTTGAGACAAGCTCTTTAGGATTAGGTACCAGTATTGGCGTGGCCAGTCTGGAGCAATCAGGATCATTTTTGGCTTCTCTTCTCTGACCTTTAGGAGTATTTGGGGAGGAGAGGTAGAGGAGGAAAGGCATATTCTGTAAGCCTTTCCAGATGAATGACAGACCATCCACTTTCCATGCTGGCTTGTGATAAGTCCTTGTGCAGAATCTCTGTAGTTGGCAGTTGTGAGGGGAGGCAAATAGATCTATGTCTGGGCATCCCCAATTTCTTGTTATTATGCTGAAGATGTGTGAATCTAATTTCCACTCGTGAGGATCTATGAGGTTTCTGCTTAGTTTATCTGCCAGAATATTTGTCTTTCCTGGCAGGAATTGTGCTTACAGGTGTACTTAAGTCAGAGCTATGTTCCACAAAATCATGGCTTGTCTGCAAAGGGGGTAGGAATGCGTGCCTCCCTGCTTGTTTATGTACCACATAACTGTAGTATTGTCAGTCTTTATCAGCAGTTATCCTGGATGAAGCAGATCCTTGAAAGCTGTCAGTGCATTTTGGACAGCCAGTATTTCTTTTAGATTGATATGAAGATGCATTTGGCTTGTGGGCAATGTGCCCTGAATACATTTTCCTGCCATGTGGGTGCCCCAGGCATAATCTGATGCATCTGTTGTTATTGTCTGCCTGGGTGTGGGTAAGGTGAAAGGCTGTCCCTGGTTGTGGTGACAGGCCTGTGCCCACCATTGAAACTCCTGTTGCAGGCAGGGAATGAGTGAAATTAGTTTTTCCAGGCTGTGGCAGTGTTGAGTCCAAACACTTTTTAGATACCATTGCAGTTTCCTCATATGCAGTCTTGCAAATGGAATTAACAGAATGCAGGATGCCATGAAGCCCAAAGCCTGCATAATTTTTCTCGCAGATAACTGGGTTTTTGTTGCCAACATTTCGAAGTAAGAAGTCAGTTGCCTTTGTCTGGCATGAGATAAGCCATCTGGGCAGTTGTATTTAAGCTTGCACCCAGGAATATTATCTCGAGAGGGTACTAGCTTTGATTTATTTTCATTTACTGTGTACCCTAGGCAAATTAGCAATCTTTTTACAAATGCCAGATGCTTTAGTAAAATGTCCTTGTTCTCTGCTTGAATAAGGCAGTCGTCCAAGTAGGGATATATTTGAATTCCTCTTTGTCTGCAAAAGGCAATTACTGGTGCCAGGCATTTTGTGAAGACCCTGGGCGCAGTAGAAAGGCCAAAGGGCAGTGCAGAGAATTGGTAGTGCATTGAGCCAGCTACGAATTTGATGCATCTTCTGCAAGATTGTCTGACTGGGATATGCAGGTATGCCTCTTTTAGGTCCAAAGTTACAAGCCAGGCCTTCTTGCCCAGCATGGGCAGAAGTTGCTGCAGAGTCAACATTTTGAATTTTGGAACGTCCAGAAAAGTGTTTAGAATAGACAGGTCCAGTATTGGTCTCCAGGCTTTGTCCTTTCTGGGTACCAAGAAAAGTCACAAGTAAAATCCTTGTCCCTGCTCCTGTGGTGGTACTCGCTGAATGGCCCCCGTGTCCATGAGGGATGAAACTTGTTTTTGTGCCTCTGTCCATTGATTGTGTGGCAGGTCTGGCATGCCTCTTGCCTTTGGCAGGGTGTGAAAGTGGAACCTGTAGCCCTGAGACACTATATTCAAGACCCATTTGTCCTGGGTGATCATGTGCCAGTTTTGTGAAAAAAGTGCTAGTTTTCCCCCTAAGGGAGCTTCCAAAAGGTAAGTGCTTGGTACTGGTAGAGGAAAGTCATTGGTACTGCTTCCTATAAGGTTGTGATTTGTCTTCTCCGCTTTTGGAGGTAGAAGCACCCCATTGTTTAGGCCTGTATGAGCCTTGGGGCTGGGATCTGCCTCTAGGATGTCTGTATCTGCCTCTCTGTGGCCTGTCCCAATATTTTGAAGGCCAGTTTCTGCTACATCTAGGTGGCTGTACCTGTAAGAAATCCTTAACTGTCTGCATAGATTTCGCTTTATCCTCCATTTTCTTCAAACCCTCTTCTGCCTTAACACCAAACAAAGTATTATGCTGTAATGGAGCATCTAATAATTTTGCTTTAACATGATCAGGCAGATTCTGCTCCTTTAACCAAGCATGCCTCCTAATCACAGAACCCATTACAGCGGCCCTACAAGAGGCCACCAAAGAATCAAAACCACATTGAAAAGTATGTTTTCCGACTTGAGTAGCAGAAGTGTAAACTTTTTTCCCTCATCTGTCCAGTGCCCTTGAATCTCTATCAGAGGGGACAGGGTTTTTAGCAGTGGAAGCTTTGACACCCTTAGGACCCTGAGATATGGTTTCTGGGTCAGCAGCAGGGTTTTTATATAGAAATTTATGGCAATCTGGGACCCTGTAGTATCTGTCTGGCTGGGGGTATAGAGTATGGAGACAGGCCGGACTCTGAAAAAACATCATCGACAATGTCCAGAACAGGAGGAATAGCAAAGGGCCTGTGCTGAGGAAGTAAGAGAAAATCTCTGAGCCTTTTCTTAGGTTCTGAGTAGTTCTGGCTCTCCCAATGAAAGTGCTCCTTCATGGTATGCAGGGTTTCCCCAATGGAGAAATCTTCACGAGGAGAAGCTGAAGGAATAGATTCTTCAGCATCAGAATCCTCATAGGGAGGAAGAGAGTATTCCTGATCAGAGGAGGAATCAGAGGAATGGAAACCTGATCTGAAGATTCATATTCTGTCTCTTGCCTAAGCTTCTTATCATGAGGGGGATGGGAACTCCTGATCAAAGTAATAAGGTCTTTGGCCATCTTGAGCATTTGTTTTTTAGGCATTGAAGCCTGTCCTGGAGAATGCTGTGCTTGTTTCTTTGTCTTTAGAGCTGCTTTAGTCTTTGGCTTAGAAGCTGAAGATGGCTTTACATATAACTGAGTTGGTCTGAAAACACCCTCAGAAGCAGATGCCTAGAGCGGCTCCGGACCCATCCGAGGGAATAGTTTCCGAGTTTCCAATACCTTGAGTATCCAGAGGCCCAGTCGGCTCCATGTGGGAGTCGGAAGCGGCCTGTGGCTCTGAGGTAATGGGCATCAGGGGCTGCGAAAGCGCCTCACTGAGAACCGATGACTAGCTTAGCGGAAGCCTCATCATCGGTTTTGGACCTCGGATGCCTGTCCTTGTCTTTAATCTTGCGTTTTTTTTAGAAACTCTGGTCATCGGTTGTTCCGATTGCATTGTATAATTGAACCTTTGGCCGAAGTAATGAAAAGCAAAATTGTACCGACGCTTAATAGTGCGTTGGTTAAATCTAGCACAAAACCGACAACAAACAATGTCGTAGTCAGGGCCTACGCAAGGAATACAGTAAGAATGAAAATCCTTATGAGATATTTGCTTCCCACAAGAAATAGAATTGTTAACTTTTTCTGACATTGGTCTGGAGCAAGAAAAAAGTTTCCCCAACGGGATACTTAGCTTTAATGAGGACTTCTGATCTGAAATTCGAAAATCTCAGGAGTCTACTGACCGGCACTTGCGAACTGCTTTTGCTTTGGGCACCGTGAGGCAAGAAACACTGAAGAAAATGGTGTCAGCTGCATCTTTTATACCCCTGGCGCACTGACGTCAGGGAAGAGGCGACAGCAACTGACGCCGTACCAGGACTTTGGAATTCAGGCCGACTGCGGGTAGCCTGTCAGCAGGATAACCCAAGTGTAATGACTGCAACAGTGAAACACGATAAACATCGAACGTCCTGTGGAACCAATAAAGAGGCCGGTCTCCCCGGGTCAGACAAGAAAATTGGAGCCGGGCCTGAAGTGGACGGAACTCAGAGGGAGGGAACCTGTCCCGACAAAGGCAGAGCCGATGAAAAAATTCCACTCCCTTGGATCAGACACCCAAGCTCCAGCTCCAAGAGCAGCTCAGATCCGACATGCTCCAGGCAGCTGTCGGCATCAACGAAGCAGGTACCATCGGCACCGACCCCCTGACTAAAGCCATCCTTAGATCAGAATAATCCGAACCCACTGGACGGATCGGAGAAGGAGATATTGGTTGAAAAAAAGGAAGCAAGCTCCCTCCTCCTGAGGGAGAGGGGGCTGGCAAGACCCCCATCTGGATCAGAGTACGAATGAACCTCATCATTTTATCCATGTTGACTTCCGATACAGACCAGGTGGATCTCGAACAGGCCACGGACTCTAACCTTGTGTGCCGGGGCACCGAGGCCCTAGATGCAGAGCGTGTCTCCTCCGGCTCCAGGGAAAACCTTGGAGATCGGAGCAAAGGGGAGTTACGGATCCTATGTGTCTTGACCGGTGAAGGGAGGTCTGGAGACCTCTTGTGTTTCTCTCTCAACTTCAGCTGTCTCTCTTGCTCTCTGCCCCTTTTCTGCTCCGCTTCTGCATGGGAGGTTGAGTCCCAGCCTGGGAGGGAGGAGAAGCAAGGGCAAGAGAAGGAGAGGTGGCCACAGCAGCTGCTGTGACCGAAGCCGAAGCAACCCCCTCAGAGGATGGAAGAAGGCCGTTCAGGTACAACTTAGACTGCCTATCCTTGATTGCGTGCGGGTTAAAACCCGCGCATATAGTGCAGTCTGTACTAAGATAGGCCACGTCCAAGCACATTACACAAAGAGTGTGGCCATCCGCAGGGGATAACTTATGGCCACACTCAGTGCACCTTTTAAACATCGGCTTATTAGCCATAGTATCAGTGGAAAAACAACAAGGAAAATATACTATTTTTCTCACTGAAACACCCACTCACCACACTCACACACAGAACACACTGGGGGGGGGGGGAGCAAACACACTCCCAAACTACTCTAAAACTAAGCTAACACTAAAATATAGAACACTCGACGCACCAAGTGAGAAGAGGAGAAAGGGGAACCCTACACTATCACCAACCTAAAGTCAGAAGAGAGAGAGAGAGAGACTTTCTAAGACTTTAACACCCACTTACTACCCGGAGCTCTGGAGATCACAATGCTTCAGCTAGTCGCGGCAAACGATATCTGGGGTTGGAAGGTAGTGGAGATGTATTATGGGTAAGCGGTGGAGCTTGAAGCAGATGCTAGCAAGGTTGCCGGCTCGGATCCGATACGGATCCAGTATCCCACAAGTTGAAGACCAAATGGAAGTAAACTACTTCAGATCTACAGTTATCTAGCATCTACCAATCCCCATGGGTGCTGGTTAACTGAGAGTTTACTGTATATTTAATTGGAAATACCCCAGGACAATGGTCACAATATTGATCAAGCTAAGACTAATGTACTTAGGAACTTACAGGAAATGCAAGACAAAAATATTACTTTTTTTGATGCAAAAAGCATCTGATCCAAACTGGAAGCTCAAAGAATTACAGTGCAAATACAAGATGTTTACATAACTGCATTTTTTACAATAACTGGAAACATTTTAATTAACATACATATTTAGGAATCATAAAACACTGTGAATTTTTGATCACACAATCAAAGCAAACCACAAAAATGTATAAAACATACAAATTTTATTGCTTAAAGAATACAGCTCAAGAAACAAAGCATGAGAACAACAGTTACCAAGGGAAAAGTCACAAATACCTAATCATCTACCCCAACAGCATATGTATACATGCAGGGAAAATTTTATCCTGAATTCTACATTACAAAACAAAAGCAAAACTAAACAAAAAATCTTACCATCTTCCTTGAGGTAAGGGTTTAAGTGAAACATGCCGGGCATTATTCCAGAAATCAGAAAAGTAACACTGCATTCGCACAACTAACTCTTCTGCTAGGCATAACTACCTTTGGCTCTTTAAAAATATTGATCTAGATATTTGTCATTTTTTTTTTAATTCCACTTTTACTTTCTGAATTCTCAACTGATAAATAAAACTGCTTTTACCTTGTGCAGTAAAATATTTACTATAACTCTTTTATATATCTGGGGGAAAACATTCTCATTTTTCTTCATTTATATACATACATGAATTCACCAACAATGTATAGGAAGATGGAAAGAAAAACAAATTTATTTGTGCTTTCCTATTTTTTAGAAAGAGTAATGCATGAAATACTGTGGTTATTCTGTCTGATAAAATATACACTAAAGAAATTCTAAATGAACTACTAGGTTTACATGGTTGGCATACTAAGTCACTTCTCTACTGGTCTAATTTCCTTAACAGAAAACCCAGTACTGTGATTAATCAGCTTGTCAGTGGGACTGAAAAACAATTATTTCTATTACAGTGACTCCAGTTTCATTTGATAACTCTAATTTACTCAAAACAGAAAATATTCCTGATCAGGATCAATGTAGTAGAATTTCCAAAGACAACCACATACAATGTATTTTCTGTCAAAAAGGATTTTTAAACACAGAGCATTTCCAGCAGTAAAACACACTATCCTTTCCATGCAATACCTTCTGTACCACATGGCAAAGAAAATTCCAGAACCATCTACTCAGAGTTTTACTGACAATTTCACAGTTAGGTAACAGTAACATACACGTTTCCTTAATCACTGCAATCACAGCTGTATTTTAAAATTACAGTACTGACAATCTTGGTGCAATCTGTGTCTTTTCTGCTTAGTCTGACAAAACCTTATTTTGTGAATAAATACTTCACGCTAGTTGACCCCCCCCCAAAAAAAAATGCAAACCCTATGTCTGCAGGACCTCTGATTACGGTTCTGGCATGGACCACCATTTCCTGGAAACAGAGCATCAGATTAAACCGTATTATTTGGGCTACTCTCACTTCTCTGAAAGGAAGTGTGAGAGACAGCTACTGCTTCTAGAGAAAGTTGTGTGGGAGGAACAGAATATCACAATGCAGACCTGGTACAAAATCACTCTCGGCATCTCATACAGCTTACAGGGCATTCAGCTTATGTCAAAGGAAGCTTCCTTGTAACAAATGAGAACCAATCATCAAAAGACAGTGAAGACTTGTGGTTCTAATCTACCACCCTGCATTCTTGCTTCCTAAATGTTGTCCAATGTGGTAAAAAGGATCCATTTACTAATTATCATTTTTTGGGGGGTGGCAGCACAAACCCAGGAAAAGATTACACCAGAGACTGGCAAGAAAATAAAAACTAAGGAAGCCCAAATGTGGAGATGTTGTGGCTGAAGAAAAAGTCACAGACCCAATAGAGACTGGGTGGAGAGCATAAGAAAATATTCAGCACTATCCAGCTTCAGTCATAAAACTCGAAGGAACTCCTTTTGAAAGATCTGCACCATTCCTAGCTGGTTACATTGAAATCAAGATCTTGAATGTAGACTGCTAAAAAGTGTGTTCAACTTTTTTAGATTAACCTTTCAAATAGCCAGTAAATCTACACATACCACCACAGAGATAGGGGCATTTGTGTCACTGGTAATCAGGATTTGTGAAAAAGGTTTGGAGTCCTCCAGAAGGCCTTGTGTGTATACATGTACAAATTTCTCCGAAGAAAACTGCAAGGCAGCCACCTTCAGAATCACTGCAAAGTGTGTCCGAGTGCACTGGGGATGTGTACACCAATGAGATGACATTACATATGCGAGTCATAGCAAGAAAAAGAGCAAAAACATTTAAAGGAAAACTCCACCCTAAAACTACAAAAATCTGTTTTTTTACACTCTTATCTTTGCTTCCTGACTTATTTTAACACCTCAAAATCACTCCAAGTGCTTTATTTCCAATTTTAGCCTGTTTTCCCAACACATGGCTACCAATGGGGCTTGATGCACCAATGTGATTTTGTTTTCCCTCAACCCCTTCTCTTTCTCATAATGCTTTGTATTACTCATGCCAGACATAAGGACATAACTGTGAATTCCCATGCTATTGACATATACTGGGATTTGAGAGAGTCACTGTTATCTTCTTTACCTTCTGTAAAAGGACTGCTTCTTTTCTGTCTCTAATCACCCTCATTTAGGATTGGCTCAGACATTGTTTTACACTATACTTAGAAGTTACCCAGCTACAGCCAGGAAAGTAACTAAACTGCAGCCCTTTCCTCAGGGTTTTCTTTTGTAGCCCAAAGAGGAATTGATTCTGTAAAGGTTCGTCAGTGCAGTGACAGTTTTAACACCTCTGCAGAAGTGTGGGGGGAGGGGACTGTCAATTCCTCCTGTACTACAAAAGAAAACCCTGAACAAAGGCCTGCGATTTATTCTGGCTGTAGCTGGATAATTTCTAAGTATAGTGTAAAACAAGGTCTGAGCCAATAACAGATCAGGGTAATTAGAGACAGAAAAAGAAGCAGTAGTTTTACAGAAGATAAAGAAGATGGTGACTTACACAAATCTCATTATATGTCAATGGCATGGGAAATTCACAGTTACTTCTTTATGTCTGGCACGAGTCATACAAAGCATTATGGGAAAGAGAAAGGGCTGAGGGAGAACAAGATCACGTTGATACATCAAGCCCCACTGGTAGCCATGTCATGGAAAACAGGCTAAAATTACAAATAAAACAGAGTGACTTTGGGGTGTTAAAGTAGGTCAGGAAACTGAGTGAAAAAACAGATTTTTTTTTTTAGTTCTACGGTGGAGTTTTCCATTAAAATAGACGTCAATTGAAGATGTTGTCAAGAGATTTATAATAGTCACCGGGGATGACACTGGCTCAAAAAGCATGAAACTGATGACATTTGCAAATAAAGATGGTTGGGCCTAAAAACTTTTCTTAATGCTCTCCATCTACTAATTGAGGAGTGGAACTGAGAAAGTAAAAGGAAGACAGAATAACACCAGTAACTCTGGCGACAGAGTAGAAGAATTACTCCACTTGAGGGGGGGGGGGCTAAGAAGAAAGAGCTACTGATTTACAAAACCCACACACAACTATAAAACAGGAGTACCAGGTATACACACCTTCACAATAACTTCCAATCATTGATCTCCTGGTTACCTCCAGTTCAGAGTCATGGTAGACCCAAATTCTGTCCCAGCACCCAATAATCCTAGCCAAGGAGCTAGTCATTGTAGGATGCAAATAGACACACACACAAAATTATCCCAGATATGGATACACATGCATGGACAGTTAGGAAGGCTGCCAATTCACCTGTAGAATGACATGAATGGAAATTGCAATATCTATCAAAATAAAGCAAGGATGCAAGTAGGACATGCAGACTCTGCAAATAAGACACTCCAGACAAGAACTAAATGGACAGACAAGAAATGAGGCAGCAATTTTAAGCCCACTGCACCACTGTGACATCCACCTCCTCCATAACCCACTCATTAAAAAAATAAGGCCATAATGCATATTTATGGAAAGCTGTTACAAACAAAAACACAAATATGACATTCTTGAATCAGATAAGTCTATAGCACTGTCACTGACATAACTGGACTAAATACCAACGTTTGGGACAAGGGTTCACACAAGGTCTGTGTAACACTTTGCCAACACAGTTTATGACACAATGTTACATGGAGGTATCACAGAAAGAAAAATGTAAGTGTCAAGACAAACACTTGACTTTTTAATTCATCAGTTAACTGAGTAAGCACATGAGGCACAAGCACTGCTTTTTAGGGATGACCCGGAAGCACCAACTTGCTCTGAGTCACATGGTCCACAAGTGGAGACTGATGGATTTAAATATATGAAGACAGCATGAGGACTGTTGTCAGATAATAGCCTTTACCCACTAAACTGAATACCTCCATATTCAAGAACCAAGAAACACAAGAAAGCAATAAACAACCTTGAACAGTTTCTGGCATGACAAGGCGGTGCATCCTTCAGCAGTTTTTTTTTTTTTTTTTTTTTTTTTTTTTATGAACAGAAAAAGACTGCACCTATGTACCTTTGACACATTACATATCCCCCGAAAAACACACAAATGAGTTAAACCAAGACTGAGCAAAATCTTCTGCCTTACAGCTGTCCACAGCTACTTCTGATTCAATCTGGTTGCAACTTGTGTACAATACAAATGAAGGGTGACCTACAAAAATGGCAAAATGGCAATAAAAGGAAACACATATCACGACTATGCATACAAACTAAAATGCACCGTCACATACTTCAATTACAATGCTCATTAATGGAACTCTAAAATCAAAACTTAGAACATGTTGTTCAAATGTTCCAATTTTTAGGTATATTCATAGCAAGTTATTTTTGCTAAAATTATTTTCAACACAAGTTAAAAAGTTGTCTCAGTCTTTGATGAGCCTTCATATTTGCACCTCATGACTCTTGTTCCTATACTGCCTCCTGTACAATCTTTCAGCCATTTTTTCACTTTTTTAAACAAATCAGGCCATGGCTTTAACATAATACATTCTTTTTTACAAGAGAGAGACAGACAAATGAGTCAAAAGACTGAGTGAATGGTTTTGCCTAGCAGTTGTCCACAGCTATTTCTGATTCAATCTGGTTGTGACTTGATACAACAGAAAAAAGGGTGACCAAGAAAAAAGGTCAATAAAAGGAAATGCATACAAATACAAAATTAAAATGCACTGTCAATATACTTTTAACTACAGTGCTCCAATAATGAACTCTAAAAAATCAAAACTCAGAACATGCTGCACAAATGTTCTGACTTGTACATGCATTTCTAGCAAGTTACTTCTGCTAAAATTATTTCCCCTATACTTACAAGACGCCCCAGTCTTTGATGACCTTTTGGATTAACTTTCCATGACTCCTGTCTCAATACAGCCTCTTGCACCATGGTAACAGTGACATGTCCATGACATCAAATCAGCTTTTCTAGTCAAGTTTAAGTCACCTTAGTTGTGAAATAAATTTACTTGCCACTAAGGAACTCTTGATAAAGGTTAAATGCTGAATTTATAGACACCTGAGAGATGTTGCTTCAAAACCTTCATGAACATAACAATATACACGTCTGCAGCCTATTTGTGATGTGTTAACAGATTAAGCTAGTAAATTAAATGCAGATATGGGATTGCTACATTACTCACTTTAGACAGACATTGCAAAGGTCCTATGAACAGCCTACTGCTGCAAAAGATATCTCACTATGAAAAATAGCCCTAGAAACATCACTGCTATCTTGAACACAAATGCCCATCAACATGTGAACATAAATATCCCCCAGAATTCAAGTTAACAAATTAATCTTCAGACATTTTGTCAAATAAAGGGTACTAATGAGTTCAAATACAAATGAAAACAGTCAACAGATAGTTATTCCAAAGACCAATTTTAGTCTCCCTTTTAAGAAACCGTATCCTAAAACTGAAAAAAAAAACTTCAAAGAAATATAATATTAATACATCTAAATTCCTGAAACACAGAATGGAGTTGACAAGATTCCCAGTAATGCAAACAAATAGCTTGACACTGTCTTATGGCTGTACTAAGAGGGAGCAGGTGATATACAGAAGTTAGATTTAGTACTCACTCCACGGTTTGTCATCATCCTAATTAAATAGAACTCCAGGGTGAACTATTTATACACAGGCTTTCAAATTAAATGGATGAGAAGATAAAAAAGGTCTATTCCTCACAGTCTGTATCCTTCCCATCAGTTTGTTTTGTTAGACGTTCTTTTACTGTAACACTGCTGATTCATCAACACTAACTTACATCAGAATGTTAGGACAGCCTAACATTAATTCCGAAACGGATAAGAAATGATTTCCCGTCTGGAAATTTTTCAACTGAGGGATCGTTTATACACGCACGTGGTACACAACTTCAACGTGACAGGCAGACTTCTCTAAAATACCATTGGTAGTCCACCAAAACGCATATATTACAGAGAAATATTTTTCCATTGTGCAGAGTAAGAATGCATTGGTGACGCTAAAACCTTCAGTTGATCGATTTAGATATCATCGTCGTCTTCATCCTGAGAAGATCCTGCCTGATTGGCTGCACTAGAAGCTGCAGCAAGCTGTGCTTGTTGGGCTGCCTGTTGCATCTGTAACCACTCTTGCTGGGCCAGTTCTGCTTGCTGCTGCCTGGCCTAAAATACAAAAAATGCATTTATAAACACAAAAAGATATGTGATTAAGCTAATTAACTTTATAACTCAAGCAGCATTTGCTAACTACAGTGTTGGAAATTTGAAGACTTTAAAATGTGAATGCCTGTCAAGTCCTGAAAGATGCATGACAAAATAATTCTAAATCAAAACTCAAGAATGTTCATCTCTCTCAAATCATACATGACACCGAGAAAAAAAAAAACAAAAAACGAAGCAGTAAAATTACATCTGCAGTGTAAAACGCTTCAAAGCACTAAAGCATAACAAGAGTTTGTACTTTAGTTTGAATAAATAAATGTTAATATTTTCATGCTACACTACTAAAAAAATCTCTCCCAACTTTTCATGTCAGTTCAGTAATCTTTATTGCTAGTCTCAAAGTATAATTTAACTGTCCTGATATCAACTTTCCAAACACACCCTGCAAGTCACCTCTGCATAGGGTTACTCTTCTTATGATGACTTTGCTCAACTCAAGAAATCTATGCCATCATCAAAATAAATTTTACAACAAACAAATTCAAAATAAGAAATACGGCCTTTTCTGAGAAATATACCCAAAAAGCTAGGATTGTAAGTAGGACACAAATCTGAATTCACGGCTTCTCAGTTACTAACCTTTACTACTTGTCATGCAGCTAAAGTGAAAACTATACCAGTAAGTGCTGCAAACTTCGTAATTAAACTACCAATAAAATTTTCATTTTTGGAGGCCTCACATGCCATATCATATTTCTATGCAAGATAAATGTGTAAACAACAGAGAAGGCACTACAGCACAGTAATTGAAGAGCTAAAATGCAAAACTGATTACCTGAATCATAATGTCATCAGTTAGAACCATGGCTAGCTTATCTGAGATCCTGTGACACCCACGAACTGGACCCCCCCCCCCCCAATGCCAAGCTTATTGGAACTATCAAACTGTAACAATCTGCTTCCTACAAAATCTAATAAGCTGCCTGCATAAAGAGAATGAGCACCTACAATGACTACAAATGCAGTTATCAGTATTCATTTATAAATCCGCTATATCCTCCCAACTTCATAAAGTAATACCACTCCCACACCATTCACACCTGTTGATTATGCCCCCTAAAAGCTTATGCCCAGGCCAACTTCCCCATTCACCATACTATAGTTGTGGATCTGCCCTCAACCCTCACTTGTATCAAGTTTCTTATGCTACACAGTTTACTCTGCTCTATGCTTCCTGATCAAAATGGGATCCATGGGCTTACTGGTAAAGAAAATGTTGGGCTGTACTGATAAGGCTCTCATACCAGACAACCTGAAGTGTTTACACTGCTGTTCTGACCTTTAGCGAGGTCATATTGAGTTTTAGTGTACATTTCTCAATAGCATTATTTATTTATTTATTTGACATTTCTTGACCGGGTTAATCTGGCTGGGCCAAAAGCCCTTTTTCAGCAGAGACCTGAGGAGAAAAGTTCTAGAACATAAGCAAAATAAAGAAAATTATACAATTCACTTATTAACAGTAAAAATTACAAGTACAAAAATTCAGCTAGCAAGTACAAAATTCAGACAGAATATACAGTTCTTAAGTAAATCAAAAATACAGACTTTTTTTCAGTGATTTAGACAGTAGCATGAGCTAATTAACTTGGATCGCAATAACTGTGAGAGTGGTCTAGTACTTACATGTAATATTTAAACTTTCCTTGTACATATTACATGTAATATTTAAATTTTCCTTGTACACAAAACTTATTTAATTACATTTTTAGACAAGTTGCAGTTCATAAAATACAGAAATGGGGAGTGAGGAAGTTGGGGAGTCAAAGGTCATGTGGGGGTAGGACAGGGGCAGGTCCACTCATTTAGCATGGTTAGCAAATGGCAATACAATTGCAGAGCAAATGAAAAAAATTGTTAAAGGTGGTTTAAGTTATGCAAAAACAGTTACGAGATGAAACTGCAAAAACTGTGATTATTCAAGATGGGAGAGTTCTGGATTACATCAGAAAAAAACTGAGCAAGTAGGGAAACAGGAGAATGGAGGAGTAAAAATGTGATGACAAAGATCAGAAGGATTATATAGGGTGAATAAACTGAATTAACCCATTCCCTCCAGTAGAGCTCTTTTGACTGTGCATCTTTAACTCCCAGTGGGTGTGGCTTGAAACTTTAAAAAATGAAGTTTTCACCTTACAGTTCTAACAAATATTCAATGTCACAGGTCACATATCAATACCATTGCGTTTGCCATCATGTATGCTTCAAGACAAAATATTTGGATACCTTGAATGTAACATGGTTTTGGAATTATTAATGTAAATATGAACAAGCAATATTTGACGCCTAGAGGTGCAGTAGGAGGCAGTTGCAGAAAAGCCTGGAGGCACACTTGGCTGTGATGAGTTTTTAATACACTGGTGGACTATGATGGCGTGAGGACGTCAAAGATTGATGGGGATAGGAGGCTGAAGAAGAAAATGCATTCAAATGTCTCATTTACGTCTCTCCAAAACAGACAAGACTAGATAGGTGAAACAGAAAACCTAGCTCTTATACTGGCTTTCTTGCTAAACACACATTGATCAAAGCTGAAAAACATACAAAGCTCAAGGCATGCTATGCAGTATGATCGCCATGCAATTACTCTGCCATTTGTGACGTGGTGTCTGAAAAATATATAACATAGCATTTTAGGTTTATGTTAAATAGGCTGCAATGTCGGAGTAAATGGACTTCATAATGAATTACTGAGTCATAAATTACTGCGGACACAACTCATTGAAACAGTTGCTTTTTCTCCAAATAGAAGAAATTCTGCTGCGGGTGTTGAGGAACTGCATCCCATCCACACCTCACACAACTTTTACAAAAAACTCTAAGCTGCACAACCTATGGGAAAGGGGAGAGAAACACTTATTAAAAACAAGTCATTTTGATAAGCTGCATCCATGTAGATTTTGGATGAATTATTAGGTTTCAGAGTAAATTAGTATAGTTATTGTTAGGCTGAACTTCTTTGCCAGGGTGAAGCATAATTTTCTCTGCCATTCAAGTATTTTGTACACTGTTAATAGGGCATAATGTACCCAGGGCGGGCCGCTGAACATGCACCACTGACAGTTGCTTCAGAAATCAGCTTAAATGTATTAACAATGTTTAACTGAGAAAAGAAAAGCAGCAATTTCCTCTACTTGCTCAGTGATGTGTTTTATACACTTTTTTGCTTAATCTAATCACTACCAACATTCAGAAGTGGGATTAGGTTCAACTGCAATCACAGAGACTTAAGAGGGAATTAAAAGCAGGAAGGTGCCCCTCAGAAATGTTTTACATGTTTGAGTAAAGCAATAAAGACAGATTCAGCACCTTGGCAAAAATTCAATATGGTTGCCAGGTAGACTTACAGAAGGACCAAGACCAGAGTCAAAAAATTGTGATAAATACCACAATATACTAGGTCTGTGAAATGAAAAAGGATCTAGACCTCTGCTTGAAGTCCACAAGGGAAGATGAATCCGTTTACTATGAGAAGACGTTCTTTGTGCCAGATCTCTTAATACAGGCAAGAATCTAGAGATTAAATCATGCAGTTAGTCTGTGGGCGTGGAGGTCCAAGTGATGCTGACTTGATATATTCATAACCCACTGTATTGCCCACATCTGGGGCAAACTTCAACTACACGTCAAGCACAGCAGCACCCTTGTCACCTTCACTGTAATACTAGATAACTCGACAGGTGGCCTTGTACCTTCTCCTTTTCCTTCTGTACTACATTCCTTGAGGGTGGCAGGACATGAAAGTTATGTACTTGCCATAATTATAGATCCTTGTCGTCCCACACAGTTTTGACTGGTTGGTTTATCTACCTCAAATCAAAGATAGCAACTTTCTACATTAGAATTTTACTAGCACTCAAGCCCTCACTCTCCCATAATACTAAGTGAAGCAGTCCATAATACTAAGTGAAGCAGTCCCCTCAGATCAAATTTGCACCCCAAAATGGCAGAGAATAACCAAGTATACAAGACATGCAACTACATAATTGACCAAAAAAAGAACAAAGGGGCCAAGGCTCAAGCTTCAAGCACAGGTCTGACAAATCCTCTAGGAGGCAGAAGAGTGAACTGTCGAGGCAGATAGGAGAGAGACAAGGACCTATAGCTATCCCAAGTACACAAGTTTCATATCCTATGTTGTTTTCTTCTGTCTAGACTGACAAACTAATTTCCCAGCTACTTTTCGTCCCGAGTAGCATCATAGCAAGACGAAAGTGTCTACAGTAGTCTAAGTTCTGTAGAACAAATGTCATATACACTAGTGTGTCTGAAAAATGCAGTAGACAGGCATGGAGAATGGACTTTAGGTTTGGAAGACAGGGTCAGACCCTTAGAGACATAGACAAATGAAATACCCTGTCCAGATGGCTGTCAAGATTGTAACTTTGAAAACCTTGGAACCCGACTTGACCTTAGAGGAAGACAGGAAAGGCTGGTCATCTTTATGTATATTCTTACTTCTATGAAGGCAAAATCTGAGTTGACAATGAACTTTTAGAGTACCCAAGGTATATTCCCCTTGATTAGGGTCATAAATAAAACAGGCAAATTGACGGACTGGTTCAAGGTTGAGTCTAAAGCTACTTTAGGCACAAATGAAGGGATTTGGTTGAAGAGCAACTTCATCTTTATGAAAAGACAAGCAAGACTGCTATCCATTACAAAATCAAACTACAGTGCAGGAGACTCGTTCTACTCCAAGTAACAAAAATCTGGAAGCAACCCCCCCAAAATGAAACAAAAAAGTAAAAATATAGTTTCTCCTTTACATTTCCATGGACAGGGAGGACTTACTGGGATTTGCCAGGGAACTGACTTCTGCTGTTTCTATGCTTGTTTTTCATTCAGATAAGGAAAGAAAAATAATTCCCTCTTTTTACACTGATTTTGAGTCAGAAGAGCAGGGATTGGAGGGCAACAGTTGTGATTCAGGGATCTTCTCTCAAGATTCAGAAGAAAGTGAGGAAAGTATGGCTTCAAAGTTCAATCCAAAAGACTTCCCTTTTCCGAAATCTTATACAAAATGAAAAAAATGTTTTCATTGGGAACATAATTATGTTCTGCCCAGCTGGATATTCCTCAACCTGCAGCTGTAACTCATATTTTTTTCTGTAATGGAGAGCCCCCCTCCCCCCAATAGGTTGTAGTTTCCTCTGACAGTCCACCTCCTGCTCCTAAGTAATCTGAGGTTATATAAGGCTCAGATCCTCAGTCTCACAAATACTTGAATTTTTATACAAAAAGCAGACTTTGTGGCAATTTTCTTACTAAAATTGCTTTTGTTACACAAATTGCTAACGCTAACTCCATTCCCTCTGCAAAGGTGGGGAAAGCTTTTGACAAATGTGTGGTTTTGTGTGTGTGTGTGTGTGTGGGGGGGGGGGGCATATCCTTCTGCCACTAACTCTTAGAATTTTAAATGGCCAGGTTCTAGAATCTAAAGCCTTGAAGAAAACTCTAGAAGATGCAACTGCCCCAGGGTAATGAGTCTTGACAGAAGTGGGCAGCTGTTTCCTATGAAAGGAGGAACAAAAAGAAATAGCTTTGGAAAATCCCAGAAGAAACCGTTTGATTAGAGAATGGGAAACCAAATTTCTTCCCACGAAAAGAGGCAAAAGAGCTGGTCTGATTTCGCAATGTTGTTAGTTTTGTCCAAGCAAAATTTAAACTGCCGTTGAACATCCAATGAATGATTCTTTCCTCCATGTTCTGAGGAGAAAGAAAATAGAAGGGAGACACTGACGGATTGGTTTAAAATAACTCATTAACTACCCTAGACATTAAAGAAGGATCAGTTCTAAGAGTAACCCTATCTTTGAGAAACAGAAATAGTATTCAAAGTACAAAACTTTAAGGAAGAACTGGCAGTTGGCTCAATGGTCAGTTTTTCCAGAACATAGTTAAGGTCCCAAGAAGGTGGAACAGGCTTTTCAGGTGGCCTGATGTGGAGGACCCCTTTCAGAAATTGTCTGACCTCAAAATGTCCAGAAAGAGGTGGATCTATAGGCAGGCAAGTAGATATGGCTGACAAAGGAGCTTTAGCTGAAGAATATACCAAGCCAGAGTTGAGCAGCTCCCACACAAATAAGGACAGTCGGAATTCCCACTTAAAAAGGGTCCACATTCTTCATTCGACAGCACAAAGGAAATTACTTCCATTCTGAAGCATAAGATTTTCTAATGGTTGGCTTTCTAGCCTCCTATAAAACCTGAAGCACGTGGGGTCTAAAATGAATCAAAACTCATATCACCAACAGTCAATTTCAGAGTTTGGACAGGAGGATAAATGAAAGAGCCCTTGTTCTGTGTGAGCAAGTTAATCTTGTGAGGTAACTTGTGATGATTACCCCTAGCCAGATAGAAAAAGGGGAGCCAGTTCTCTCTGGGCCAATAGGGAGTCATCAACAAGATTTTCAGCTTGTCCTTCATAATTTTGTGAAGGACATTTGGCAACAGTGGAAGGGAGGGAAAGCATAGAGGAATCTCCCCTTCCAAGAAAAGGATATGGTGTCAGTTTTCCATGCCTGAGGGCATGGTTCCCTGGAAGAGAGCAGATATTACTTTTTGTTGTGTGTGGAGGCAAAAAGATCTATCTGAGGAATATCCCATTAATGGGTAATGTCCAGGAAACCTCTCTGTTTAGCATCCATTTGTAAGGATCTGCTCTGGAACTGCTCATAGTGTCTGCTACTGTTTTCCTTTCTTTGGGAATGTAAATGGCCTGAAGAAGAAGAGCGTATTGAATGGTAATCTAAACAGGCTATCAAGGCAAATCTGCAAAAACAGTAAAACATGGTACCCCCTTGGTTTACGTACCACATGACTTTTGCATCGTCTGTGAAGACACTGAGGGGGTTGGAGTCCAAAAATGATTCAAGGACTGAAAGGACAGTACCAGAGCCTTCATCTTCTTGAGATTTATATGGTCTTTTCTTTCTCTGGCAGACCAAACCCCCTAGACTTTGATGTCACTGAAATAAGTTCCTCATGCCAGGTTGGATACATCTGCGTAAAGCTCCTGTCAAGGAGGAAACCAGAAAAGGTACTCCTTGATTGAGGGAAATCTGGCTAATCCACCAAAGAATTCCTGTTCCTGATGCAGGACAAGAATGAGATCTGAAAAGTCTAAGGATTGGCAGTGATTAAACTAAATGGACTTGAGATACCACAGCCACTTCCTCATGCAGAGTCTGGTACACAAAAAGTATAGGAATAGTTGATTCCATGTACCCTTGATCTCTCATGTACTGTCTTGCAGAGGTCACCTGCAAAAGAAGATGGCCCTGGAATAACCTTTTCAAAAGCAGGAACTTGTCCAAAGGAAGGAAAACGGTCACTGCTAGGGTGTTGACCTTGCACCCCTGGAAGATCAGATCTTGGGAAGGAGTTAAAACAGACTTTTATAAAAGGTCTTGTCTGCTAGACAACTTGAAGAAGAAACATACTGTCTACTCAGAAACAAGCAGCAGAGATCTTAGAAAGGGGACAAATGAAGGACAAAATGCCATCCTCAAAGGATGTTAGGTGTAGCAGAATTGATATCGCATAGTTGCCCCAGTTAATGCTGTCCTGCATGCAGTATGAGTGAATTCAAGGACCATAACCACAGGTTCACTACCCTGAAGGGCCATTTTAAGCTTAATCAATAGCTCAAGGTAAGAAATAAACCCGTACTTTTTGTGTAGGAGGTGAAGACCTTAATCATTGTGCCAAATACTCTGTGCTTGTGAGGTAAACACTTTAACCATTATGCCAACCCCCAACCCCTTTAGGAACTACCAACAGTTGCTATAGTCAACATGAATCCTCACCATTTAAGCACCATTTCATGATTACTTCAGTTGCTCTGTCAAGAGTAACATCTAAAGTTGACCTAAATCACATAATTCAAAAATATTACAACTAAGATCAGGAAAGTAACAGCTGCAGTCCAGAGAATCCGATGCACTACAGTCCACTCCTGACTGGGTGCAACACCACTGCCTCTTGGGCTGGGTTCCTTCTTAAAAGCAGTTGTCCTAATGGAAGTGTCCCATTTTGGGTTTCTGGAGAAAAGGGGTAGTGCAGGTAGGGAAAAAGACTACTGTTCATTTTCTTGAGTACAAACGTGAGCACAGGAAGCATTCATATTCAATCTGCAATCATTATAGCTTGAAAACAAGCCATGCATACTTCAACAAGCTTCTTTAAGCCTCCTGTCGCCAGTCTCCTATCTCTTACATCACTATGTAAAATTTTTCAATGGCGATGTTCAATTCTAATCCCCTTCCTCTGCCACATATAGAGTCCTGCGAGGAGGATATGTCTCTAATAAACTGTCGCTGTATACAGCAGAATGCAGCCAAGTCTCAAACTCCTCTTTCTATTGCTACTTGGAAAGGCTGCTGTTTCACTTGAAAAATATCACTTGTATGTCCTGGGTTCATGGCTGCGCAATGACCATCCCTTTTGCGATGGTGAGGCTACTCAATCAATCTAAGCCATAGGAGCCTGAACCAGCATTTGACAAGATGCTCACATAGGAATGGACTGATTGTAAAGCACACACAAAGGCAGGTGCATGTAGCTTGGTTCAGCACGACAAGAATGGTGTCTGGTGTTTTAATCCGAGTGACAACCTCTCCTGGAAGCATCTGGGGTCTACATTACGAAGTAGGGGAAATACAGCTATCCAGAACTGTCAACCTAATGACAGGTAACTGCCACTAATGTCAGAGTGGAAGGTCAATATCTGACCCTGACATGGGTAAGCAAAGTCTGCTGATGTTAAGGAACAAGTCGAAAGTAGATGCAAGGCCTAATTCTGAGCTTGGGGCTGCCAAAGGAAGGTAAGACAACAGAGGACCACCGACTGGAAACCAATGGCCAATTGCTTTGGACCAAAAAAAAAAAAATTGGCTCCATGAATGTTAAAGGACTGAGAAGTCGTAGTTCTCACATGGAAGGAGAGCTGGGACTACAGACAAGCTGCAACCACCACATCATGATCAACTGTAAGGGCTGGCAAAAACACACTGGGAGTGTAATGGATGAAGGGCACAGTAGTGAAGACTGAGAAGATGATGATGCTCACTCTTCAGACCAAAAGGTAGCGAGTTGATGCTCCCCATACATATTGAGAGGGTGGCCTAATGGTTAAGGTGTTTGCCTTACAAACATAAGGTGCAGGGTTTGAGTCTCACAAGGGATAAAGTACAGTTTTGTACCTACCATAAATGTAGATGTCCGATAGGTATGCATCTGCAGTCCTTACATATGGGTTGTCCTGCTTCAGGCAGCCCTTCGGTCGGCCGGATTCCAAAGTCTGGGTCCGGTGTCGGCCGATGTCGCCCTTCTGCCCGACGTCATTGCGCCTGGGGTATAAAAGCGTCAGCCGACGCCATGTTCCTCAGTTTTTCTTGCCCCAGATGCCAGGTGCCCTCTAAAGAAGGCTAAATTTTGGATAAATGAATAAATTCCAATCATGCAAACCAATAAACAACAAATACACCATAAAAGATAACCCCAGCTAGCTAAAAAGAGGGATAGGTACCCAAAAAATACCACAGAGGGGTAGGAGGGAGGGAAAACCTGACTGCAGATGCATACCTATCGGACATCTACATTTATGGTAGGTACAAAACTGTACTATGTCCTTCAAGGATGCATCTGCAGTCCTTACATATGGGTAGAATACCATAGCCAAGCTGGGGGTGGTAGGACCTAAGAACAGGATGGTGTAGCTAACATGCCCTGCAGGACTGCCGTAGCAAAGCCTGCTCTGGATCTGGAATATAAAGGCAGGTTGTAATGCTTGGAAAATGTATGCACAGAGCTCCATGTAGCAGCTTCTAAAATGTCCTTTGTAGCCACCCCTCTTAAGAAGGCTGTGGAGGTGGCTGTTGCACTGGTGGAATGAGGTCTGATGGTAGCTGGCATGGCTTTTCCATGAAAAGAGTAACAGAATCGAATGCAATTTCCTATCCATTTTGAAATGGTTTGTTTGGAAATTGCTCTTCCTTGTACACCAGCAGCGTATGCTACAAACAGTTGGTTAGTTTTTCTGTGTCTTAGTTCTGTCCAAGTAGTAACGCAACTGTCTGTGAATGTCCAGGGTATGCAGAAGTTTCTCTACTTTATTTTGTGGGTTTGGAAAGAAAGTTGGCAGGTGGATAGCTTGGTTCAGTGAGACCCTGGATACCACCTTTGGCATGAATGAAGGGTTGGTTCTCAAAGAGACTCTGTCCTTATGGAAAATGAGAAATGGTTGTACTGCCATAAGGGCCTGTAACTCAGATACTCTTCTTGCTGAGGTTATGGCCAGAAGGAAGGCAGTCTTCTAAGACAGGAATTGCAGTTCTGAAGATGCTGCTGGTCCAAATGGGGGTAGCGTTAATTTTTCCAACATGAAGTTAAGGTCCCATGTAGGCACTGGTGGTGTCCTTGGAGGGTTGATGTTTTTTATCCCTCTTAGAAACTGCCTTAGCAGAGGATGAGAAAATACAGGTGGATCAGTGTTGTACTCTGCTGAAATAGCTGAAGCATGAATTTTTATGGATGAGTAAGAAAAGCCATTATGGAGCATTTCAGCCAAGTATTCAAGGATATGTGGGATGCTCATCACGGTCGGATCCTGACCCTGTGCGGTGCTCCAGGTTTGAAATCTTTTCCATTTTGCTGAATATGCCTTTCTTGTGGAAGGCCGCCACGCGTCCAAGATGATATCCTTTACCCTCTTGGATAGTTTATCCTGGTGAGGAGTCGAGGTATTTTCCAGGCTGTCAGTTGCAAGGTTTTCAGGCTGGAGTGCAGAGTTTTGTAGTTGTGCTGTGTCAGAAGAAGTGGCCATTGTGGTAGGGGCCACGGGTTCGTGCGTGTCATGCTCTTTAACAGTGGGTACCAGTGTTGTCTTGGCCAGTCTGGAGCTATCAGAATCACTTTTGGTTGTTCTGTCCTGATCTTCAGTAAGACCTTGTTCATTAACGGAAGAGGTGGGAATGCATATACTGTTAGAGCATTCCAGCTGAAGGATAGGGCGTCCACCTTCCATGCTTGAGGATGGTATGTCCTTGTGCAGAATTTCTTCAGGTGATGGTTGTGGGGGGAGGCAAAAAGATCTATGTCCGGCCTTCCCCAAGATTGTGTTATCTGAAGAAAAATGTCTGGATGCAACATCCATTCGTGTGGATCCATGGTGTTTCTGCTTAGGCTGTCCGCCAGTACATTTTCTTTTCCTGGTACGAACTGGGAATGCAGTTGTATATTGAGTTTTAGGGAAAGTTCCCAAAGATTCATTGCCAGCCTGCAAAGAGGGTAGGAATGGGTACCTCCTTGCTTGTTTATGTACCACATAACTGTGGTATTGTCTGTCTTTATTAGCAGGTGACCTTGATGCAGGAAATGTTTGAAGGCCTCGATTGAATGTATCACTGCCAGCATTTCCTTTTGGTTGATGTGCAGGCACAATTCCTTTTGAGTCCACTGCCCCTGAATACATCTGCCCTTCATGTGCGCTCCCCATCCATGGTCTGAGGCGTCTGTTGTAATGGTTTGGCTGATATGAGGCTTGGTTTGGCTGATATGAGGCTTGCTGAAAGGCAGACCCATGTTTGACTGACTTGCTTGTGCCCACCACAGAAATTCCTTTTGAAGGCATGGAATGAGGGGGATCAAGGCTTCTAGGCTGTGACTGTGCTGAGACCATAGACTCCTTATGCAGCCTTGCTTGTGGAATCAGCAGAATGCAAGATGCCATGAAACCCAGGGCCTGCAGGATTTTCCTTGCAGTCAGCTGGGTTTGTGTTGTCAGATTTTTGAAATAATCCGGTAATTGTTCTTGTTTTTCTTCTGTGAGGAAAGCCATTTGGGTGTTTGTATCCAGCTTTGCACCCAGAAAAATTATTCTTTGGGATGGAATAAGTCTTGATTTCTGAAAGTTGACTGTGTATCCCAAGGCCTGTAGTAGGCGGATGGCATAGCTCAAGTGGTTTAACAATGTTTGTTGGCTGTCCGCTTGTATAAGGCAGTTGTCCAGGTATGGGTATATTTGAATCCCCTGAAGTCTGCAATGTGCAATTACTGATGCCAGGCATTTCGTGAGTACTCTGGGCGCAGTAGATAAGCCAAAAGGCAATGCTGAGAATTGATAATGCTCTGAACCTGCAAGAAATCTGAGGTGTCTTCTGCAACTTTGTCTGATAGGGATATGCAGGTATACCTCCTTGAGGTCTAGAGTTACCAGCCAGGACCCCTTGCCCAGCATGGGAAGGAGCTGCTGTAAGGTCAGCATTTTGAATTTTGGCACGATGAGATAAGTATTCAGTGCGGACAAGTCTAGAATAGGCCTCCATTGCTTTTCTTTTCTTGGAACAAGGAATAGTCTGGAATAAAATCCTTGGCCTTGTTCTGTGAAAGGGACCTTTTCTATTGCCTTCATTTGTAGTAGTTTGGAAATCTGCTTGAAAGCCTCTGCCCTTTGATTTGGTGGCAGGTTTGGCATGCCTTGTCTTTTTGGTAATGTATGAAAATGGAATCTGTATCCTTTGTCTATTATTTGCAGTATCCATTTGTCCTTTGTAATACTGTGCCAATTTTCTGAGAATAAAGATAGCTTTCCGCCCAAAGGTGCTTCCAATTGAGCCCTGGTTGGCGGAGTCAAAGTCAAGTCATTGAGTTTGTCCTTGTGCAGTAGAAGTAGGTCCTGCACTACCTCTTTGGGTAGGAGGCTGCCATTGACGTCCTCTGTAGGAGCCTCGAGCTTGCCCTCTACCTCTGCCACGCCTGTTTTTCCCTCTTTGAAATCTGTCTGTGTCCGGAAAGGACCAATTCTTAGAAGGCCAATTTCTGCTGAATCTTGGTGGTTGGACCTGGAGAAAATCTTTGACTGTTTGAACTGATTTAGCCTTTTCTTCAAATTTCTTTAAGACCTCTTGAGCCGTGGAACCAAATAACTTTTGTTTTTCCAGTGATGCATCCAGAAGCTTTGCTTTAACATGATCTGGCAGTGTTTGTTCCTTCAGCCAAGCATGTCTACGTATGACTGCACCTGTCATTGCTGACCTACATGAAGCTTCCAATGCATCATAACCACACTGTAAGAAATGGTTGCTAACCTGTTGAGAGTTATGCACCAGATCCTGAAGGGCCTTGCGGTCTAGGGGTTCAGGTGAGGATAGTTTTTTATGCAATTCATCTAACAGATACTCTTGATACTGTATCATATGGAATTGACAATTTAATGCTCTCACAGAAAGAGTGGAAGTAGTATACACTTTTTTACCCCATCTCTCTAAAGCCCTGGATTCCCTTTCAGAAGGAAGTGGATTCTTGGCAGTGGTAGTTGTAACCCCTTTAGGGCCCTGGGAAATAGTTTCTGGGTCAGCAGAGTGGCCCTTGTAAAGGTATAGATGCGAGTCCGGGACCCTATAGTACCTGTCAGGTTTGACAGGGGCCGGAGGAAGGGAGTCAGGGGAAATACTAGACTCAGAGTACACATCTTCTATAACATTCAAAACAGGAGGGATAGCCAAAGGTCTATGCTGAGGTAAATGTAAAAAGGTCCTTAACCTCTTTCTGGAATCAGAGAATTCCTGGCCTTGCCATTTGAAATGCTCTCTCATGGAGTGAAGGGTCTCCCCAAAGGAAAACTCTTCGGGTGGGGAGGCCGAGGGAATAGATTCCTCTGCATCAGAATCCTCGTAGGCCGGAAGGACCTCCTCCTGGTAGTCCGAAAGGACAGAGTCATCTGAGGCCTCATCCGAAGACTGGGGATCTGTCTGCTCAACCCTGGGCCTTTTGCCTGGAGGAGGTTGAGAGCCCCTGTCTGGATGTGGCTGAGAGCCCCTGATTAAGGAAATAAGGTCCTCAGCCAAGGTTAAGATTTGTGAACTGGTAGTGGATCCCTGACGAATAGCCTTGGGAGGGAGAGATTTTGGCAGTTTAGCAGCTTTAGCCCGTGTAAAGGCCTTAATGGACATGGCTACAGGAGGCCTGGCTGCCCCACGTGCTGAGGTAGATTTATCAACAGAAATGGTGTCGGATATTTCTTGAGCACCGGTTTCAGTCGAAAATTCTATGACCGACTCAGGAATGGCCTCCGGTACCGAAGTTACCGGTTGTGCGTCGTCATCGGTCTGAAGCGGTAGAGATTCTGCTTCAGAAGAGACCGAGACACTCGCGGTAGGCCTAGGCGTGGAGTCTGCCGAAACCGCGGACCGCATGTGTCGGTCCTTATCCTTTCGTTTTTTGGGTAAATGTGCTGTCGGAAGCTCCGACGGCATGATATAACAAAAATTGTCCCCAAAACATTCCTCTGCAAACTCTGCCAGACGCCTAAGAGTGCGTTTATTGAAGGAAGCACAGGCTGAACAGGCCGAGACGTCGTGGTCTAGGCCTAGGCAGGGTAAGCAGTAAGAGTGGAAATCCTTATGAGGTATTTGTTTCCCACACGATAAACAATTATTAACTTTAACCGTTTAATCTGACATCGGCTGAGGCAAGAAAGAGTCCCCAACGGGGTACTTAGCTTTTTTGAAGTCTTCGGTAGCTGAAATCACAGGAGCTGGCCGACTGGCACTTGCGAACTGCTTCTGCTTCGGGCACCTCACGGCATGAAAGACTGAGGAACATAGCGCCGGACCCAGACTTTGGAATCCGGCCGACCGAAGGGCTGCCCGAGGCAGGACAACCCATTTGTAAGGACTGCAGATGCATCCTTGAAGGACATCTGGCTAGGCTTAAAATGGCTCGCAAGGGCAGTTAGCTTAGTACTAATCTATGAATTTATAATCTAAATGCAGGGACTAGTTCAAGGTCACTGATGCCAGGAGAGAAGTGGTTGGACATGAACCTGGCATAGACAGGATATCCACCAATGGCTAACAATAGAATCTCTTACTAGATCACCACATAAGGTAAACCTCACCAGTATGCAGTAAAAAAGATTAGGTTGGTAGGAAGGATGTGTAGACTTGGATCTGGGGAAGTGGAAACAAAACATAAGAGGCCCATAATAAGACTTTGGTCAAAGTGGTGGAGGAAGGAATGCAATTGGCTAATCACTCTACTTTCTTTTCCTAAGTAGATTTAAAGTAATAAAACAGGACTCATCAACCCAGAATAAACAGAGAGTGAGTGAGTATGTGTTATGTATGTGTGTGTGTGTGTGTGGGGGGGGGTGAAATGCAGTAACCATGACTACACAAGATGCAACACTGACAACACAAACTATGTAACAAATTACTAAATGTAGAGTTCATATCCTGAAGGCCCACTGATGTGCAGAGTTTTTTGTAGGGCCTTTGCACCCACACCCTCAAACTTACTTATATCTACTCTAATATTATAACACCTCATAAAGGAATTTCTTTTTTATATTACAGAAAGAGCTCTTTCATTGCATACAACCTTGATTTATAAAAATCCTTATAACAGGATACTGTCCCAATATCTACCCCTCCCATGAAATTGTTAACTCTACTAATGCTACTACCCACCAAGTACAAAAGAAGAGGAGGCTCAAACACCTTGTTGACCAAGATTCAAGAATAACATTAGTGAAAAAGTCTTCTCGAGTATGGGACCCGCCATAAGGAATAACCTCCACAGCGAACTAAAAGCTAATCAAAGCCTAGTGTCCTTTAAAGGTGCTCTAAGAGAACACTTGCATAGCAAAGTTAATTGTACTTGTTTTCCAGAGGCAGCTTAAACCTAAACAATCTACTGTACTGCTCAACACGAATACTTAACCTTCATACAGTTTTTAGCTCCACACTCATCTCTTCCCCCAATTACTCCAATTATACTGTAATGCCTACTAAGGCCTTTGTTTAACTTTGGTAACTTTCCAACATATAGTTTTGACTAATCTCTATATTTTCTACCACTTAACTTTAAAGCTTGCTTACTAAATTACTTAAGAACCGTTACTGCTAATCTAGTAATTCTTCATTGTTAATTATATTACCTTCATATGTTAAGCACTACTCCATTATGCTATTTTTTTACTGCAGCATATTCTGTTATGCATTTACTTCACAATTTCTTACTATGTTAAGCAATACTGTTTATAATTATTATTCCTTTAAAAGACTGATCATTTTTACCTGGGTCATGACACAAGTGTTTGTGGACCAGCTCACCTACCTAGTTAAAATGCAAATACTATACAATGCCATCCTTGCAAGTGCTTAATAAAACACATTCAACTATCCATTCTGTGATCAACCATGGCTTTGTCCAGTATTCCTAGTTTTGATGGTATGAAGTAGACCTCATTCCAGATGCCAGACTTATGAAGAATGTATAGACTTTGAGGGCCTCCTCTCTATACTACCAGGTTAAAATGGCATGAGTAGGAACAAGAGGCCAAGTCCCAAGACAAAGAAGTCATGGCAAATTCCAGTCCACCTCTGAAATAATTCCCAGAGATGCACCTTTTATGAAGTGAATACTAACAGAAATAACATGTCCTATTTTTGTTGAGTAGCATGAAAGAAACGGTGAGTAGGGTGAGGTCACCCAGCTAAAGATGCTACTGCTGACAGAAAAGGGTGGTCTCAGATAACACAGAGAGAGAGGAAAATAGGGCAGAAGCAAGAAAAGACAAGGATGTAAAGAAAAAAAAAAAAGAATAAAATAGCATCTCCTGCTGCCAGAGCATCTAAAGGTCAGATCCAGTCTTTCTAAACTTACTTTCTGAAAGGGCAAGACAGTGAGAATGGAAGCCAGAAAAATGGTTTGTAACCACTCTAGCCCACTTAGATGCATCAACATTTCTATTAGTTTGCACAAACCTAAGCACTTTCCCGCTTTTCAACATTATTAGAAATATTATGGAAATATTTACTTTAAGAGTGGCTCTAATGAGCTTTGTCAGAAAACCTACAAAAATGGATCCTCCACAACCAACAAATTACATTACACGGTCCACTTGGTAACTATTCGATATTCTAATACTACTTAATGTGATCCCAGGAAAAGAGAGACTGAATGATTGCAAATGCAACCTTACATATACTAACCAAGACAGCAGTTTCGCAGAGGTGGTAATAAAGTTTTGGGATATATAATCTTGCCCACCAATAAAAAAATGCTTTTAAAGGAAAACCTTGATGTTTGACTTTTGTTGTTTCTTGAATTTTAGTAGTTATTTTTTCATACCTCTGGGGCTATCGCTTACAAGTCTCAGAATTACAATATGGAGCCTGCCAGCTCTCTCATAATGAAACATTCTTCCAATGCATTTTGCAATATACTAATAGAGTATCACCCCCACATTAGTAGCTTCCTGCTAAGTTCTAGCAACACAGCTTCATATGCAGGGGGTCACAAACAATAACTAAATTCCATTTTGACTGCAATAAATGCAACTGAACTCCAGAAAACATCTGTACACTACAAATGCAAACTACGTCAAAGGGACATAATGATCTAACAGACCTTTCTTTCCCGATGACAATTTCCTCAACAGCATTTGCTTTCAGCTGAAAATGTTCTGGAGACCACCAATTCAGCATATGTAACCAAAAATAAAGAATTTCTGCAGAAGTTGTGAAATCTAGTTATTCATGAATCAAACCTCACCGCTATATTGTCTAAAGAGGCAAAAAGCCCCCACAGAAAGAGCTCCTGGAGTGCTTAAGCAGTGGAGATTTTAGTCTACCTGGCATAGGAGTAAATGTCTTCCTACATAACAGGTCCTAGGCAATAAGTGTAGCCTTGAAAGTTCTTCTCTTACTCACCTAAATGAACTTAAGGTGACAGTGCAACTGGAACTATCCTGAAATGAAAAGTCTTCCTGAGGGTATTTCACCATTATAACATCTACTGGGGTCAGGAGACTTGACAGCAATTTAAATACAGACTCTTAGTTCTGGATCTACTGTTATCAAAATAACTGCTAGAGAATTGCACAGAAAAAAAAACTTCCAGAACCAAATGCAAATATACTTGCACTAAACTCAACAACCTGAGCAAGAAGCCAATGCGTGGGTTGTTCAAACACTGCTAAAAATAGCTATCCACTAGGAACAAAGGTTCACAATTTTGAGGGAAAGTACATTTGTGTTGAGTAAACTATCATCACAGTACATGCTTGAATGATCACGGCTGCGGTAGCCTAGCTATATGGGGTTACATCCTGCCAAGGATAAAACTGCCAGCCAACTTCTAAAGCTTCAGGGCATCTTCAAAACATTCAGACAGATAGCTTGAGTCTAAAAGCACATGTTTCAGCACCAAGCCCTTCACAGCTTTCAAGCCAACTGAGAGAGGGAGGTGGAGCCTTGAGTGAACATAGCCAGGAGTTTAAAAAAATATATATAGATACACACCCCTTGGCATGTTCAAAAAAAAAAAAAAAACAAACTGGGATGGATGGTGGGAGCGGCTACTGCAGCAGTGATCACTCAAACATCTACTGTTATGGTAAGTTTACTTACGCAGCTGTACTATGTTCAGCATACTGATCACTGCTGCAACAGCCTTAGCAATATGGGTAGATTGCCATAGCTTACACAATTTGGAAGGTGAAGAGGAAAGGTCCAGAAGTCCCTGAAAAACGGTCCTAGCAAAGGTTGATCTAGATGAACAGATGGAATTATGTTTGTAGTGCTTTGCAAAATTATATATAGAGGACCAAGTCGCTGCTTCTAGAATACTTCTAGAATCTAACTCTTCCAAAAAGCCATAGATGAAGCCAAGGCTCTGGGTACAGTGAGCTCTGACCTTGCCTGGAATAGTTTTGCTGTGGTGAGAACAAAAGGTAATAGTCAACCATTTGGAAATAGTCTGTTTGACAAAGAAAGATTTGAAAGAGTTTGTTCTTTTCAAGATAATACCAGAGTTGTCCGAGAAGCTACAAGGTATGGAGTAGCCTTCACTTTCATTTATGTGTTCAGGAAAAAAAAAAATGGACAGTTTTATTTAAAATAACATCAGACACCACTTCAGGCATAAAAGGATTAGTTTTCAAAAGAAACCCTGCATCTGTGGAAAATAAAATAAAGCTGGCTTACCATAAGAGCTTGCAACTCAGCTACTCTTCTTGCAGAAGTCAGAGCGATCAATAAAACAATTTTTCATGTTAAGAACAAGTCAGCCAGATGAAGATACTTGAAAAATGCATCAACTCACAGGTCTCCAAATTCCTCCGCAACAATAACCTCCTCTCTAATACCCAGCATGGTTTCAGACCACACCACAGCATGACAGCTGCTCTCCTCTCCTTCACCAGCACTATCCTTCATCACAAAAACAATGGCCTCCTCTCCTCTGCTGTATTTCTGGATCCATCTAAAGCCTTTGACATTGTGTGTCACAATCTTCTAGTCTCTGCCCTATCTGACCTCTCTTTCTCCACACCAGTCATAAACTAGTTCCACAGCTATCTACAAGGCCATCAGCAATCAGTCAACTGGGACAACAATCTATCCACTTGTCTCCCTGTTACTCTCGGGGTTCCCCAAGGCTCCATCCTTGGCCCCCTACTTTTCTCCCTTTTCACCAATAATCTGCACACTGCCACCAAACATGCCTCCCTCAGACAGTATGCAGATGATTCCACCGTCATCTGCTCAGCCCCAACCTAACAGAACTCCAACAGATCACCCAAGAATCTTTCTCTTCAGTTGAAAGCTGGCTATCTAATGCCCAGCTTCTCTTCAATCCAAATAAAACCAAACTCGTCATCTTCCAATCCTTCAAATCTACCCCAAACATCCCACACTTCACTATTCAAGCCAAGGATAATACTTCCACTTCACCAACAGTTCACACAAAATTACTTGGCGTACAGATTGACAATCTCAAATTTGACACCCACATATCACGAACAATAAAAAAAGTTCACAAAAAACTGGGTGCCTTGTATAGAAGCCGCCAATACCTCACCAAACCAGCAAGAATCTCTATTGCCAGTTCCCAACTAATATGCACCAAACACTACGCATCACCCATACTTACAAATCTTAGACAGTCAGACCTACATAAACTCGAAGCCTGCTACAATAAAATTGCAAAATTTGCCACTGGTGCCTCTTACCGTAGCCCCACTGTCTCTCCCTTAGAGACCATGACTGGCTTGAACTCCCACAACTCCTAAACCAAACAATTCACCTTTGCTCATAAACTAGTAAACCACCCTCTCCGAATCCCATCGCTCCATACATTCTCTAACCCTACCACTCTTCCAGACCACTACCCTCCTGCAACAAAAATCTACTCCAGGTCACCAAAATCAAAAATTTAGCAGGTGAAGCACTATTTTCCTGGGCTATAGCCAGGCTTTGGAACAACCTTCCCACTACCATAACTACCCTTCCTTCCTGCAGTCTTTTCAAGACTGCACTTAAATCTCACCTAAGTTTTCATTGGCTTTGTCCTTGACCTAACCCAGTCTAATTAACCCCCCCCTTCAACCCTTCTCTCCTTTCCCAGATTTAGATAGAGTATCCCCTCTATCACTATAAAACTGAACTGAAATTACTCACTGCTCGTTAATCCTTCCAGGATTTAGCTAGTCATTTAGTCTATTATTGTTATCTAGTTACTGTTTAGAAAATTTGTAGTGCCGTGTTTTACTTCTTATTTCTCAGTGTTTGTAATTTACAGCTTGCTACTCAATTGTACCAAATTTGTTCCTGTATTTCTCCATGTCATGATGGCCTCTACTGTATTCATACCTTGATTGTTTTTGTTTACCATCTACCATGTCCTTCTGTGGAGCTTTTCTCCCCGGGCCTCTGCTGAAAAAGGACCTGTATCCAGTCGGAATTTCCCGGTAAGCAAATGTAAATAAATAAATAAATGGAGTAACAGCTTCTCTAAACTAAAATTAAACTCCCAAGCAGGAGCCACTGGTTTTCTTGGAGGTCTCTTATGTAAGACCCTTTACAAAAACATTCTGATAAGCGAATGCACTGCTAGGAAAGCTTGAAC